>NC_141388.1:7902500-8055000 GCF_017979445.1 Akebia trifoliata | reverse complement strand
GCTGATTTTTTTGTGAGGATGATCTCTATGGTGAGGAGATCATCCTCACCAAAAATCA
Source organism: Akebia trifoliata (assembly GCF_017979445.1). Taxonomy (NCBI): domain Eukaryota; kingdom Viridiplantae; phylum Streptophyta; class Magnoliopsida; order Ranunculales; family Lardizabalaceae; genus Akebia; species Akebia trifoliata. The sequence continues at coordinate 8,054,942 of NC_141388.1, read as the reverse complement.
GCTCATTCCAAAACTTCTAACCCCATCAAAAATGGTTTATAAAAAATGGATGGTCCACGATTTTTCAACGTGTAAACATGGGGCTAAACATTTCGGATTGAGCTGATTTTTGGGGAGGATGATCTTCTAATCATAGAGATCATCCTCACCAAAAATCAGGTCATTCCAAAACTTCTAACTCATATAGGACAAAAAACGTTTGTTAAAGTGTGTGGTAAAACTTAGGGTGCTGAACATTTCCATATATATATATATAGAGAGAGAGAGAGAGAGAGATCCATTTTCTTTATCAAATCTAAAGTCTCTTGACTTTAGATTTGGGGAATAATGGTGACCTTGTACATCTTCACACTCTCCCGTTCATCCACAGTATATTGAAGATTTGTATCAAATGTTGTTAATCTATTCTTTATTTTTTTTAAATCGTTTATATATTCTTATAATCTTAATACATTTCTTGTTTATGGTTATATAAGTGGAAAATGGTAACAAAAAAATTTGATTTCACGGAATTTTTGTAGAAGATTTTCACCAAATGTTGTCTATCTATTCTCTATTTATTTCATTTTTTTAAATTGTTTATATACTCTTATAATCTTAATACATTTCTTGTCTATAGTTATATAAGTGGAAAATGGTAACAAAAAAATTTGATTTCACAGAATTTTTGCAATTCATAAAATTTATCTAGTGTTGAACTTCGACGTTGAAATGTATTATAAGTGTCGAGTCTCAACGATACCTATTGTTGAGGTTCATCAATGTGAACTTTTTTCACTTACAGAAACTTCGGTTAATATCCACATTGTTGAACCTTGACCATAGGTATTGTTGAGGCTCGATGCTACCAATAATACATTTCAGGTTCGACACTGAGTAAATTTTATGAATCGTAAAAATCTCGTGAAATCACTTTTTTTCTGCTGCCATTTTCAATTTATATAACTATGGACGAGAAATGTATTAAGATTATTAGAATATATAAATGATTTAAAAAAAAAATGAAAGAAATAGAGATGAGATTAAAAACGCTTGATGGAAATCCTCGTGTGAAGATCCACAAGGTTCATCATTGTTCTTCAAATCTAGAGTCTCTTTGGTGAATTCCAATGGATTTTTGGTAGCGAAAATCTCTCTCTATCGTATAAATTGTTGGAAGGGAGGAAATTACAATTTAGAAGATTATTTTTCAAAGATTTATTAGAGAAATTATAGGTGAGGGTATTTTTGTTAAAAAATATGAATTACTGTACTAAATAGTCCAATTTTGAGTATTTAAAAAAAGTGACCTTTTTTTTTTCCAATGCCATGAACTTATGGAACTTTTATGCAAAAAGTCCTTCATTTATTACACTCCAATTAAAAAATAAAAAATAAAATAAATGAATAATTGAGAATCAGTAAAAGTTAGGGTGCCATTAGAAGCTCCCAATTTTATTTTATTTTGTTAGATTTCTATTTTAGATTTTATATGAGCCTAATCTTAACTGTAAACAATTACTGAAAATTACTTGAATGAGTATTATAACGATTTGCAATCTTGAGATAATAACTTGAGCTAAACCTTTGTAAAGTTTCAATTGTGTGTTTTAATCTTTAATTGGGATGCAATAAATAATAGAGAGATTTTCCGGGCAAGCATATCTGTTATAATTTTATACAAAAACTCCCTTATTTGATAGTTTGTTACTTTACAAATCTTATTTTATGAATCAAACTATCATAACTAAGTAATATTTCAAATCTTACTAAATGTCGTAAATTATCAAATGAGAAATCTAACAACACAGACTTGTAGATTTCATATAAAAACTCAGATTCAATTGAACTTTTTTAATTAAAAAAAGACTACTTTGAACTTGATCGTAGGTGCTGAACTCCCAAATTTAGATAAAAAATAACTTTGTTTTTTGTAGGTTTGTTTGTTTTTTTTTTTTTTTTTTTATAATTCTTAGAATTTTGTCTTTTATAATCCTTTGGTATCAGATCACAAATTAACGCCGGTTTATCGGGTAACAAACTTCATAAAGTTAGGTTTCGTTAGAATTGTCAGGATTCCAAGAGGGTTTTTGTAATAAAAATGCAACAGTTGGATCTGTCGGGTTAATCTTGGGGTGTAGTAACTGAAAGTTGGGTTCCAATAGAAGCTCTCTATTTATATGTGGATAATTTTGGCTTTAAGCTTCCCTTGTGCATTTTTATACGGGGCTAAGTGAGGTTACTAAAAGACCCCAGTGGACTTATAGCTTGATAAACCTGGAAACTGGTCACTTATTGCTAATTTGCCACAATGAGCATTTTTAATTGAAAAAATTACTTAAAAGGACCTTCATGTAGGGATTTTTTTTCTTGATAATCCCTAAGTTTTGGGCGGTCTCTTAATAATTCATTTAGTAAACTTTTCTTTTCTTAACAGTCCCTGGACCTCATCTTCCACATTTCTTACAATCATGATTTCAAAACTTGTCCGATATCAAGATTTATCGTCTGAGTCATCTCGATATCAAGTATGGACGAGATGTACTAGTCAATTTTTTAGATGAGATTTAAAACCCTATGTTCATTTTTCAAATTTTTGAACGAGACACCTCAAACATATCGAAAAAATCATTTGAGACGACTCGGTATCTAGCACGAACGAGACGTGAAATCGAGTTTCAAAATCATGCTTAGATTAAATATCTTAACTGTTCGAACTCATTGTTTTCATCCAAAAAATTTAGATTTTTGACATTTTAATCAAGTTTCGAAAATTGTATTCCATCAGAAAGGATTTAAGAAACTATTTTCAAGAGTTTTTTCAAACATTTTGAAGATGTATATAAAAAACATACCATAATTACAACTCAAAAGTGTACATAAATCAACTACATATCTCGTATCGATCAACAGTTATCCATGTTATAAACATTATTTTTCACTCTCTAGATATATACATATAAAAGTACATAACACATATTATGTTAATATATACAAGGAAGTTCAAAACTATATAAAATAGTTCAACTAAACTCAAATCTCAGCTCACATATAACAAAAATAGTATTCATCATCTTGATATTGTGGTTCCTTTATATAAAGTTCTCCATCAGGAATAGATATCTCGGTAGTTGGGACATCTGAAATGTTTTGTTAATAAGATGAGTAATAGGAAAATTACTCAATAGTAAACTCACATTTCAAATTAATAGTTCTAATATGAATGGATAAACAAGCTAATCTATTATAAATAATGCAAGTTTTTAAATAAATAAACAAAATGAATTACACTCGAAATAGACTAATTTTTAATAAAATAGTAATAAAATATTTATATCTCATAATAAAATAAAAAACATAAACATGCCATAAGAATATCAATTATAGTGGTGTATTTGATAAAAATGATGAGGTACATGACTGATATAAAAGTACCGATCTGTATATCGATGCCTTAGTACTTAACTAGTGTGGAACTCACCGTTAATTCCTGATTTTATGGTTGGTCTGACAATTTATCATAATTGGTTGACTATGTTTTTCTGCTCAGGTTGGTCGTTGATCACTAACGGAGATCAATCGTTTGACTACTATAGATTGTACATGATTATTTGACAAGCTAGCTTTATCATACCTCTGTGGTATGTATGTATCTTCAATCAATCTAGTTATCTACAAACCATCTTTACAATACAATTTGTTATTTTTCAGATATGAATTTCCTGAATAGGAAGTATTAAGATATTTTCAAGTGGTATCTCAAACTACCGGAAAGAATATCAAATCCCTATTATTCTCAATCAATTTGTTGCTTCTGGAAAGAGTTGCCGATTAATCTTATGAGCATTCATTATCCCTTTAATGGATAACAAAAATAATAATTATATTTTTCAAAATTCATTTGAAATAAATTTGTAAATGTGACGATATTTCTAAGTACTCTAGAATTATAAACATGGAACAGTATATTAAAAACAGTAAATCATAAAATAGTCAACATGCAAGTACACCGTCCCACGGTTATCGTCTTAATTGCATCCAATGCTTTATTACACAGTGCTCAAAAGTACTCTAAATTTGAAAATTTCTCAACACAAGTACATATAACCGAGAATCCTATTCTCGATTATAAACAATCGAGACTTTCATTTTCGATTTCAAATTTAAACTTAAACATTTTATTTTTTTTATATAGATAATCACCCAATGAAAATATATTTTCAAAATAAAGTGTCTTAACAATTTTTAAAATGAATATTTTACGAAAATTACTATGAAAATTAATTTGTTAAACAAATTGATTCTCTGGTTACACTCACCCAAATTCATTTATTTTTCTTTCATGATATTTGAATATTAGCGGAAAGATATAAAACAAATTATTCTACAATTTGATGCATGAGTTTTGAATTTAAATCATAATAAATTAAAATCTAACAATTAAAAATTAAAATAAAATAGATTTCATTAAAGAGTATACTACGAATTTGAAATTATAAATTTGTTTACTTTCGCAACAGGGTTTTACATGTCCTTATGCCATAAAAATGATTTTTCTAGCTAGTTCTCTTAGTGATTCGACTAAGTAATCCGATCACTAAGTAGATATCAAAATCATGAATATTTTTCACTTTAGTGTCAGATATTAATTTCTATCTTAAACGTATTTAAATTTTGATCGAACACAACGTGTGCGAACCCACTCTCGAATTCACTCCGTCTCTGTTTCGATTTCAATGTCTCAATTCAAATGAACATTTGAATGTTTTTAATTTTATAATAATATAATATTTTATATTATTATTTATAAATGAATGCACTTGTGATTCACAAATTCTAACACCTTATAACTAATAGTATATTATAATAATATAATATATAATATAATATAATATAATAATATTTATTTTTATTTTTATTACATTTTATTCCTTTAATAGTTTCATAATTTCAAATATAACCCTTTTATATAAATAATTATAATTAAATCCAATTCTAATAAAATAATTTATTTTAATATTTTAATAATATAAAAATAATTAAATAATATAATTTTTTTTCTCCGTTATGTCCGTTACATTAGACCAATTCAAATTGTGTATTTTGGATTTTCGAAATTCTTTATCGATTTTTCTCTATTGATCAAAATACCCCTTACGCCTTAAGTTTTCTTGATAAAATTAATATTTCCATAACTTATCATATTAAATTTAGATTTAAACATGCTGACAGTTTAAACTATGTCTTTTGATGATTTGAATTCAATAGTAACGTCCATTTAACTAAAAGAGCTTTCTATAAAATTTTGAGTTTTATCTACTTCGAGTAAATGTTCTAATTCTTTGATAATAATCATGATAAGATTCTCCGAATTTTACATTTTATTTAAAAAATTCTCTTTCTAGAAATTATTATTTAAATTGATAATACCATGATTTATTTTTAATAATTTATTTATTTTCTAATAGGAAAACATGTCAATATAGTTAACTTTATTTTTCGATATAAGCAATAAATTTTATGGTGTTACATTGGTCATGTTGGATAATCGTATCCAATGATGACCACCATGCCATTGACACAATTATCACAAAAACTAGTCATATTTGGACATTTCTGACCTTATAAAAAGTTGATTGGATTCAAGTATGGGAAACATTCAATTAAGACATCATTTTAGGTCAATTCTTCATATAGTTAATAAAATTAGAATGAATTATTTTTTGTTGATAAAGGCAACTCAATATATGATTGGAATGTAAAGAAGTGAAATATAATTAGACTAATTGCAATATTTCCATTGGATCATCACACAATAAACAAAATGAAAAGAAGAAAAGACTGACTCAAGGTAATTAATTGGATCCCTGAGTCTTAGATTTATTCAAGGTTGTCAATCTTCAAAATCCAAAAGATTTTTTAAATAATATTTCGCATTCCCTCTTTCATATCAAAATACATGAAGTATAAAGAAAATTTTCAATTAATCCAAATTCTAATTAAACTAGTAATGGTTTAAATCTAAATCTAATTCCTTTTCATAATCCCCTTCAACTACCCAATAGTATTATTTCTATCTTAACAATTGTTTTATAGATCAAGTGCCCCATATTCTTGGATCTCCTTCTCTGTGTGTTTCTCAAAATGGATCGACTTGATAAATTTTTTTTTTTTGTGTGTGGGTGAGACTAATCCCACGGTCATATGCACCTTCCCCTCGGAAAGTCCTACGTGCAACTGGTTGAGTTGAGGGTCAACTGGATTCTACAGGGTGGCACCAAAGACTTTATTGTTTTGTAAGGTTTCAAACAGTTGACCTACCCTTCCTGAGGAACTTATCAAGGCTCGGCTAACCACTAGGCCAATCCTTTGAGGGTTAGAAGGATCGACTTGATAATATACACATCAAATTGACAATAAAATTAATTTTTTTAATCATGAATCTTCAACATGTATGGTATTATTGTGCTCTCTACTCCTAATAATTGTGCAACTAACACAAGCTAATTTGCCAACCCAATCATACTAGTTTGTCGAATTTTTTCATTGGACTCCGCAAACCAAATAGTGAAATCAGAGAGTACGATCATTATATTGAGTTTGAGTCTGAAAATTGTCTTTTGACCCATTTGAAAAAACAATGCCAAGCAAAGCATATTGGAAGGTAGAACAATTATTTGGTTGGAATTCTCTTATTTTAGTATAAATAAATGGTGCAGACACACATACACACTCATTTACACCAATCACATCAAGGATGAGGATTGAAGAGCAAGGATTGTAATTAAGTGGCCAATAAAAGCTTAGGTGGGATGTGTTGGTGTCTCATTGTTACTAGACCATCCAAAATACGTGTGGTGTGGGGACATTTGAAGATAAAGTTTCGTCAGTTGAAGTCTTTTTCTTCATTATTGGCAAACACAATGACAAATGACTACTTCATCTCTTTCCAACCTGTTAGTGTATTGTATTGGCCAAAGTGGGACTTTAAAGCGTGCTTCACATAAGGACATGTGGACAGAAAGTATGGTTCCTTACACACATCCACATCAACTCAGGGTCGAACACAGTGTCTTCCATAGTCACCGTAAAATGAATACTCTTTAAAATATTGATGGGTTGGGATCCATTGACTCATGAAGAATGACTCGTGAGAAAACACATGAATCCAACCGTTTAGATGCAGAATCCAACTATTGAGATTTATGCCCACATTGATAACACATATTTCAAAAATACTTATTTCAAGGGTAAATCTCAATCATTGGATTTTGTGTTTGAACGGTTGGGCTCATGTGTTTTTTTTCCATGTGTCATTCGTTACAGGCCAATGGATCCTAACCCAATATTAAATAGATAACATAATAAAAAGTCATTTTAACATTTTTTTTTAAAGTAACATTCTTATATAGGGTGTGGTATTGTAATTTTATTCGTATGGACAAAAATGATCTTGATAATATTAAGATTAAATATAAATATGGGGTATTTTTGGAACTCCAAATGTTGATGTCCGACCACATTTACACCACGTTATACATTATATCGGTAAGGATTGAAAGAAAGCATGCAAATGACCTTAATTTATCTTGAAATTATAAAAATATCTATTTTATCCTCCTCACCGAACCAATGCCTCTATGGTGATGTCTCGATGGAAAAATTCCCATGACATTGTTCTGATCATAAATAACAATACCTTTGTCATTTTCATTTTCTAACTATAGGGGAGTGAAATAAAATTATCTAAATAATTTTTTTTTTTTTTGGAAAATTAATCGAGGGTTAGGCGGGCCCCAACTGGAAAGGCTCACAAAGGATTACAATTTCTTTTAGATCATTGGGTAAGTCTTCAAAACTTATCATTTTGAAGACAGTTTTTTATTGCTTTAGAAAATATTTTGAGAGCGGTCTTTCACTATCAATCCGATTCTATTTTCAGCAAAATTGTATTTTTTGGAAAGACCTCGAAGAGATTTGCAAAATGACATCAATCATTCTATAAAATTTAACTGTTGAAATTGTATTTCTTTTCAATTATGATTCTTATAATACCATTAAAATTTGATTTTATATGGTTGTAAATATGGCAAACAACAATATAATTATTTGATTTAACCATTTATAAATTTAAGGGTGATTTAGACATGTCCCCTTGACCTAGGTCTTCTTTCAAAGAGTAAATGAAATAATTTAAATGCCCTCATCTTCAACCTCTAGCAAGAAATCACTTGATTTTTTATTTATTTTTTCTTCTAATGATTAATAAGATCATTTGATTTCTGTCTTCAACCTTAGGGTAGAGTTTTGACCCTCAGTCTTCAAACTTAAGATTTTATCTTCTTCAACCATCAAAACTATTGCAAGATAAGATTTTTCGGAGAAGTAGAGGGATAAAAATTTTCAAAACAAGTAATTTTCAATCTCTTAATGAAATATTTTACCGTTATCTTCAACCTGAAAATTCTACTCCCCTCAACTTACAAACCTCAACAAAATGGGAGTTAAAAGGAAAGTAGAGATGATTAATGGATTTAAGTAAAAAAAATAAAAAAATCAAGGATTTTCTACAAAGGGTTAAGGCAAGATTCAAAACAATCGAATAATGACAAGGATGAATAGGTTAAAAATAATTTCTTTTTGAAGTTAAAGAATTCGAAGATGATCGATTTTGAGGAGAAAAGCCAAGAGATTTGTGGACAATTTTCAATGTAGATTTTCTTGAAAAATAAAATTAAGGGTCTTAGCTAGAGGTTGAAGAAAAAGGCCTTTTGGCCATTTTACATTAGTCTCGAATACAAAACCTAGGTCAAGAGGGGAATATCATCAATTTGAAAATATAGCAAAGGGCTCATATTGACCAAAATGTAGAGAGATATGTCTAAATCATCCTAAATATAATAAATTTTTAATATTCCCTTTTGAAAACAATTCTTACCATTTATCAGGAAAAAAAAAGGCATTACTAAGTCTCATCCACCATCAAAAAAGACTCCAAGATTTGCAGAACAAGTCCTCGAGATCTTGTTTTTTTACATCTCAAGGTCCTTTTTGACTCTGGATAAAGCTTAGTAATGCCTTTTTCGTCTAAAGTATGATTGGATGTTGTATTTGGTTTTGATTTAATGCGAATCTCCAATGATCAGAAATAAAAAAAAATCTCCTACAATCTGGAACAAGACCAGATTCATTTCTTGCTATTTGAACTATGTTTCATGCATTATTATACATAAATTCAGCAAATTTTATATCCAATATTTTCTTAATTCTATTAAGATATATAATATTTTTGGTATCACAACCAGCCACCTGGTTATTGGATATTGCAATTTAGTTGGGTGTGAAATTGAATGGCTACACCTAATGAGGAGTAGTTATCAACCATTACAGAAGCAATTATGGACAGTTGGACCATTTATTTAATAGCTAAGAACCAAATTAGAGAAATAATGCATTTAGAGAAACATAAATTGGGTGGATGAGACTTGAGTTTTAAATTACCTAATTGCATTCTATATGAATTGTAAAGGTGAATTTTGGTGATTGTCTCGAGATCTCTCATTTCTTGATTGGATGACCTGCAACTCTTCGAAATCGCTCTTGTTTCTTGTTTGACAGAGTCTCCGGTGCCTAAGTTAGTCCTAGTGAAATTTTAACAGAGTTTTAGTGCAGAGAATTTGCGTACCCCCCCCCAATTTATTGAGTATGAACTTCTATTTGGCATGTTTCCAATCTTATCTCCTTCTATTTTTGGATAAGAATAGTGTAGGATCCTCTTTCTAAGAGTTGTTTTTAATTCATTCGCTTAAATCCCGAAATCCTAGGGATTTGAACCATTTCCTTTTACGGAATTTCATTCTCCTGAACCTTATTCGAGCCCCATATTCTCGGTGAATTTTCTAGCAATTGCTTACTTATGGTCGGAAGGATGTTCTGAGTGAATTATTCTGCTCCTTAGTGACACGTGGCATTGTTTGACATATCAGAGAACTTATCCCTCCACATGAATGATTGAGAGCTGCAAAAATTTTTTTGGTAGATAGACATGTTCCTAAACCTAACAAAATGACACATCTCACACTCACCCACTAATTTCAGCAAGTTGCTTCAACAACAACTTTACATACAACTTTTCTAAAGAAACTAAAAAATGAATAGTAATGTGTCGGATTTTTAACATCCTTAAGTCGATGTTAATCATCATCTGCCTATGAAACTCATGTGGAGATGAATTTAAGGAAGCTTTGTTATTAGAATAATGTTTTATAACATACTTTTTTAAAAGGAAAAATTACTTAAGACTCTTGATGCAGGGAATTTTTTCTAAATAGTCCCTAACTTTTAGAGTTTCTCTTAATAGTTCATTTAATATATTTTTTTTAATAATCAGTCCCTGAACCTCACTCCTCACATTTCTCACGATTGAAATGCCGAATGTGCCCTAACCTTTTAAATTCATTATTTTCATTCAAAAAATTGTATTTTCAACATCTTAATCAAGCTTATAAGACTCCATTCTGATATTAAGGATTTGAGAAGGAACATGAAATTATTTTTAAGTATTTTGAAGACATGTAGAAAATTAGGGTATTTCAATTATTATTATTTTTTTTGCTTCGTTTTTTGATGAAAATGATATAGACAAGTTGTTAAGTCAAGTTTTTAATCGATCTTTCCAAGTATTTTAGTCGAAAAATCCCGAAAAATGAATACGGGTGGGTTTTACATCGTCAAGTTTGACAATTTTTATTGTTGAACTCAGCAATAAAAAGTGGTGACCTCATCAATAAATAAAAAGCGGTGGGCTCAACAATAAATAAAAGGTCATGAGCTTGACAATAAAAATGTTAACCTCGACAATAAATAAAAACTCACAAACTTGACAATAACGAGAGACCATTAAGAAAAAATAAGTTAATTAAATGGACTATCATGATACTGCCCAAAATTCAAGGACTATTAAGAAAGAAAACCCTCCATCAGGGATCTTTAAATAATTCTCTCTTTTAAAATTTGATTGACAAGTTCAACAATTATAAATCCTCCAAATTCATCATTAACTTTGATATTTCATTTAAGGGAAATGTTCAGCACCCTAGACTTTACCCTACACTTTACCCTACGTATTTTGTCCTACATGGGTTAGAAGTTTTGGAATGGGCTGATTTTTGGTGAGGATGATCTCTACGGTTAGAAGATCCTCTTCACCAAAAATCAGCCCATTCCGAAATTTCTAGTCCCATGTTTATAAGTTGAAAAATCGTGGACCATCCATTTTTTGTAAACCATTTTTGATGGGGTTAGAAGTTTTGGAATGGGCTGATTTTTGGTGAGGATGATCTATAACCATAGAGATCATCCTCACCAATAATCAGTATATTCTAAAACTTCTAACCCATGTAGAACAAAACAGGTAGGGTAAAGCATAAGGTAAAGTGTAGGGTGCCGAAAGGGACCCTTCATTTAATACAACATGATTTTTGTGAGGATAATAATTTGAGTGCTTCTCCAACTCCACATTTTCCTTTTTTGTCATGTGGAATACTCTTCAAGCCCATTGAGAAATAAATTTTTTGTTCACCAAAAATCATTCCGATTGGAAATTATTCTAGCCATCCGATTGTAACATTTCTTTTATCGTCGGTTTGGTAACCACCCACCGACCTATTCATAAAGTCGACGCTATAAAATTCTTGAATCTAATGACTTGACATCACCAATGAAATTGATTTTTGGTTTTAAGTAAGCTAAAGGTGACAAATTAAGGGTATCTTCTAGGTCAAAAATCAATATGGCTAGTAGACGAACAGTTAGAGCCAAGTTAATCAATAAATTTTATTCTAATTTTTTTAACTTCTTTCTTCTCTCAAGAGTGATGTTTCTCATGAATATCATTTTCAATATGGTGGCAAATGTCCACTAAATTAAGCTGTCAATTAACATCAAGAAAGATTTATTTGTACACATCGTCCCCCCCGTGATTGATGCTTTTTATAATCATGGTTTTATTTTAAAAATCTAATACTTAATGCGATCGATTGAGTATTTTCTGTTAACAAATAAGGGTGGTTAGACGGTCAAATCAAAGAACAAACTGCCACATGTCCATCGTGTGTTTTGATTATTATCTTATAAACAACATTGCAAATTATTGTTGATTTAACAGTTTATTATCCTCATTTGTTAACAACAAATCCCTACTCACTTGTTGGCTTGTTACTTGCATTATTGAAATAAAGTTTTCGATTCCGTTAAGCTCTTGATCTCCTAATCACTAGGTCGGGAAGAAATTAAGGCAACACAATTATTGATTTTTATTTATTTATTTAATTAATTAATTTGCCAAATGAGGGGTCTTAATCATGTTGGGCAGTTTGAAATAATTGAGAGGAGAGATCTATCGATGAAAGAGTCATAAATGGTCCTTTCGAAACGTTAATCCATCCTTCAATGTGGGCCTTTTGGACTATGTAGCCAACCTCCTATTATTTTAAGGACAGTTGAATGGGAAAAGAGGGTCTCCTAAATTTTTTTTTGTTTTTTTCATCCACCATCTTGTATTTATTTGATTTGATTTTTATGTAATTCTGTTATTTAGGGTTCCAATTATTTATTGTCGATTTTACATACTTCACGATTAAAACTTTGGTCACTTTCACATCATGGGGAGGTACCGTCCCCAATTATTTACGATTAATATGATGAGCACCATCTTCATTATATGATGCATTCTATTATATATTAATGTCACATCCCTAGTTCTAAGCTAATATAGTACCACTTTATTTTATATTTGACCACAATTATTTAGTATCAATTACTATATGAAGCAAATTGAGAAAATCGATGGAGGCGTAAAGAGATCAATTATCATAATAATAAATAAATAAATAAAGCACTATGTTCATCGATGGGTATGATTGAGGTCTACATGAATGTAATTGTGGAATGATTTTTCGATTGATACTGACAACTGAAAGAATGGTTTCATAAAAGAGGGAATACAACTAGATCACCATCGAAGTTGAGAATTCTTGAAGGAAAATCTCTTATATGGTGCTAATCGAAACAAGCCCTAAATTTAACATTGGAAATGAAATACTCTGAAGTCTCTTCCAATAAACAAATCGACTCATGCAATGCTCATATTATTAATTTATAAGAAAATAGATCTTAAAACTTAACTTGAGACTTATATATATCAAACAAGCACCGACCACCTAAGCTAACATAAATATATCTTATCAAAATGATTAAAATACCCTTAAATCTTATCAATATCAACATGCCTAATCTTCTAAAATAGTTTTGGGGCTTAAATTGTCAAAATTTCAATAAATATTATGAAATAATAATTGTAGGTCTCAAAAAATTATTTTCAATGCATATAATGTCTTTGCATTCAAACATAACTTTTAAAATCGTGATAACCTTACTACCCCACGAGGCACACTCAATCGACTCTTCTGGCATGACAAGTTTGGGAGCCACAAATTTGTATGCCTTGGGATACACAACTACACTTCCCCATAAAAATGAGTATCTTGAGGGAACTGTGTCCTGAGGCATATAGATCTATAGCTCTCGAACTTGTCATGCCTAGAGAGTCGATTAAGTGTACCATGTGGGGTAGTCAGATTATCATGAATCTAAAAGTTATGCTGTTTGAAAGTACCAATCATTGGAATTTTAAAGGGTAAGGTTAAGGCACTCGAATTATTATCAAGGACGCCCCACACAATAGTCAATTTTTATTTTTTTTGTCTTATATAGGTTAAAAGTTTTGGAATGAGCTCATATTTTGTGACGATGATCTCTATAATGAGGATATCATTCTCACCAAAAATCGGCCCATCCCAAAATTTCTAACCCCATCAAAAGTGGTTTACAAAAATAATGGACGATTTACAATTCTTCAACTTGTTTTGATGAGGTTAGAGGTTTCAGAATGGAGTGATTTTTGGTGAGGATGATCTCCTCACCATAGAAATCATCCTCACAAAATATCAGCTCATTTCGAAACTTTTAACCCTTATAAGACAACAAAAAAATGGCTAAGGAGTGCCCTTAGTAATAATTAGGGTGCCTATAATAATAATCATTTTTAAAGGATGAAAAGAACCTAGACCTCTTTTAAAATATCTTTTTTGGCGGTCTTCAATTATTGATCTTGATAGTTGGTTGGTTGTACGTTTACTTGGTTGGAGAAAAACTCAAACTCAAATTTGATTAAACACTTTCTTTGCATGTTCTCTTTCAATTGCACTTTAATGATTCTTTCCAACATAACTATTTAAACAACATCAAATTCATTGATCTCATAGTTCTAAGAACTTTAATTAAAAAATGTGCAATAAAATGAATGGTGGGTTTCAAAGTAAATTCCTTATTAATACCCACAGAGCTTACCTACATAGCAAGCATTTAGAATGCAAGCCAATATACAATTACAATAAACCTAGAGGGGTTGGCTCAATGGCAATTTCAAACTGATAAGCAGTTAATACCCCGTAGGTCGTGAGTTCAATACTCAGTATGAGCATTAATTCCTCTGGGGGCCACCAGTGAAGGTGCACCCTCACTTACCTAATGCATGTGATGTGCAGGCGTTGCACGTGCCCTGAGACCAGCGGCGGAGCTAGGATTTTCCTATAGTGGGGGCAAATTATGGTAAATTGTATAGTGAAGATGAATGATTTTAGGGAGAAATTAAGAGATTTTTAGTTAGAAGTTGAAGAAAATAATATTTAGGTCATTTCCAATTAATATATGAGAAGTCTCAGTCAAGAGGCAATGTCATCAACAAAAAATTGAAGAGGTGAGGGAGTGGGGACAAATGTCATCAACAAAATCAAACCGAATTAAGATCGGTTCGGTTTGGTTAAATTCGGTTCTATGAATTGTCAATGTTCTACAAATTTACTTCAAAGCAACATACTTTATTTAATAAATAAATACATGAACATAGAATTTTATATAGGGTCAAGATCCCTTGAAGAACCATATGCATATGATTATAATAAATTATTCAAACTAGGGTTTCTCTATATATGCCCTCAAGAGGATGAGATTCTTTCAGTGTTCCAGGGTTTGGAGTTTTTGTGAAGAAACTAAAATTAAAACTAACAAAAGTGGATTATTTTAAATTGAGAAGAAATTCTCAATGACAAGGTGGAGCGAGAAATGGGTGTAAGAATTCATGGTCTACATAGTAGTTATTAGGCTTAGCTCTTATCATAAGTTAGCCAAAAATACTTATAACATACTTTACTATTCTTTCTTTGGTCAATGTAGGACTAAATTTCTTATAATGAAGTACAAAAAATAAAAATCAGAAGCATCAAAATAATTTTCTTTGGATTTTCATATTTCATTTAAGAATGAGTCATGATTTTCATTTAAGAGGTTTTTAGTTAGAAGTTGAAGAAAATGATATTTAAGTCATTTCCAATTAATATTTGAGAAGTCCCGATGAAGAGACAATGTCATCAATAAAAAATTGAAGAGGTGAGGGAGTGGGGACAAATGAGGCATGTAATTAGTTGAAAATATAAGGGTGTTTCAAAGTTCTATGGGGGCAAAAATTGGTGGGAGGTGAGGGTGTGGGGGGAAATGGGGAGAGAGGTGAGGGAATGGGGACATATGGGGCATGTAATTAATTGAAAATATAGGGATGTCTCAAAGTTCTGTGGGGGTAAAAATTAGAGGAATGCGAGGTTGTGGGGGCAAATGGGGAGAGAAGTGAGGGAGTGGGGGCAAATGGGATATGTAATTAGTTGAAAATATAGGGGTGTCTCAAAGTTCTGTGGGGGCAATTGCCCCCACTAGCTCTGTCCCTGCCTGAGACTAGTCATTGGAAAAGATCACATAGTCTATGGACTGGGCAAAATCCAAATATGAGCCCGGTCTACTGTCTTCAGGGATACTTAGTATTAATATATATATAAACAATTAACCCCAGGGAGTTGGCTCAATGATAATTTTAGACCAATAAGCGATTAATGCTTGTAGGTCGTGAGTTTAATACCCTGTATGAGCATTGATTCCTAAGGGGCCACTTGTGAGAGCGCACCCTCACTTACTTAATTCGTGTGATGTGCAGGCGTTACACATGCCCCAAGATTAGTCCTTAGACAAGACTATGGTCTATGGACTTAGCAAAGCCCAGATACAAGCCCCGTCCAAGTATATATATATATATATATATATATATATATAATTACAATTTTGTAATTGTCGAGTTTAATTTCAAGCCTAAAGGCTACTAAAATAACCCCAAAATGCTAAAAATAAGAATGATTGAACCACTTCATTATCCCAGTTGATTAGAACTTCGTGAACTACCCAAGATATACATAAGAATTGTCAAACAGACGATCAGATCAAAAGTTATGTCTTGCTTAAAATAAGAATTGTGCTTCATCACTTTTTATAAATTGAAAAAAAGAAGATACAAATTCATTAGAAAAGTGATGAATTTATCATTTTACAAATTTTGGCGACAAAAATTATTCATGAATATAGATATTTATCCGTTTATGTGATTTTCTATATTTGGTTTATATAATTTGAGGAAAGGAGATGAATAGAGCTGTGAAATTGGATCTTGGGTCCATGAAGTACGAATGCACCTTTGACAGCTATTATGCAGTCTGTAGAATCCAAATTGGGAACGTCCTTCCTCCTCACGCCTTCTCATGTTTCAATTATCCTTTGTTTAATCATTCAAGTTCAATCATTTTAATTCTTAAATAATTATTATTTCTTTTTAAAAAGTAATTGTGATTTAGATTTTAGATATTCCCTGAATATTTGACATACTTCCATATTTTCAAAATTATGGCATGCCCCCTTGAACGCAGTCTCCTCTTATAGGCTAAGAAAATGACCAAAATGCCACCATCTTCAACCTCTGGCCAAAACAATTAGGTATTGTTGATAGAATGTTATCATATTATTAATATTATGTGATGACTTTGTCAACATTAAACAGATTTCGAAAAAAAATTGCAATTATTTAGAAATTTACCTTTTTTTAATTTCACTTTAATCTTTTATAATTCTTTTAATTTTTCTATCCAAAATTTTATTATTTTCCACAATTTTACTTCTCAAAAAATTCTATCTTATTTTTAAAGTTTAATTTTTTTTTTTCTTTCTAATAAATTTTGAAGTATAAAAGTAGATAAAATCTTTTGAGGTTAAAGATTATGATTTTTCATTTCTTTGAAGAAGACTGATTTGGGAAAGAAGGTACAGGGTTTTGGCTGACGAGGGCATTTAAGTCAGTTTCTGTTAAACGGACGTCAAGGGTATGTCATCCTTTTGAAAATACAGGGGTATCTAAAATATTCATCAAAATATTGAGGGGGTATGTCAAAATAAAATGACGGTTTGGAGGGAGAGAGGGAGGAGAGCAGGGGCGGAGCCAGGATTTTGTATTTGTGGGGGCAAATTACAAATAGAAAAATTTTCTGATTTTCTATGGGGGCAAAGTAGTAGAATGTTAAAATTTTGTGGGGGCAAATTACAAATAAAAAAATTTTCAAAACTTTTGTGGGGGCAAAGCAGTAGAATGTTAAAATTTTTTTTAATTTATTAATACCTCCCTATGGATTTTAGAAATTCTTGTGGGGGCAATTGCCCCCACTGCCCCCACTGTAAATCCGCCCCTGGAGGAGAGAATCAGAAAAAAGAGCAACGGTTCGCCTATTTAAACCGCTCACTTCCCTCTTCTCCTTCTCCCTCCCTCCTACTTAACATTCTCTCTCTCTCTCTCTCTCTCTCTCTCTCTCTCTCTATTTTCCATCAATCTCGTCTGTTTGAATCTGGTAGGTTCCCTTTCCCAAGAATAAAGATTAGTTTTCTGCAATTTTGTTTCAAATGTTTCTTTAGTTTCGGTTGAATCTTCTATTTTAATGGTCAAGGTCTTGTAGTTTACTATGATTATGATTTCGAGGTTTTGCAATTTTGTTTCCTTTCTTTTACGTTTGGAGCTGTAGAAAGATTATCATTTTGGCTGGAATGGTTTTGGATTTAAGTTCTAAAGTTGAAGAATTTGGGTTTAGGCTTGATTGCTTTATTGTCAGAGTTTTAAAGGATTGGGTTTTCTTTGTTTCTTGGGTTCTAGACTTATTTTCATTTATGTAAATTATAACATAAGTTCTTGGTTTAATCTTTCACGCTTCATGGATTTTTAAGTGTGAGTTTAAAATTTTCGAAGTTCAATTTTACTTATTACTGCTTAAATTAAATGTAGCCAGTATATGATTGAGTGAGGGTTTTGGAGTTTTTTGGCTGTCGATTTGTTTGATTTGAGGGTTAATTTTATCTTTGGAGTTTGAGTTTGAGTTTGGGTTCCATTTGATTTTATGAATCTTGTCTAATTGTCTGAAACTAAGGGTCTCTTTTTTTCTTGATAAAAATTTGTAATAATGCTTAAAATGCCAAATTTCTAAATTGTAAGATTGCCAGCACATGCCCCAATTTTCCCATTGGTGTTGAAACATGGCTTTTTCTTTAATTCTAATTTTGGGTCTCTTGCTTTGAAATTGTAGTTTTGGTTTAAAAATTTCACCTTTTTAGTCTATACTTTCCAGTTCTTTCTTATTTTGTTGTTTCCATTCATCTATTTTTTTTTTATTTATTTTTATTAATAGCTTTACATGCCTAATGGTTCTAACTCTGTTCTACCACTTGTACTTGTATGTTGTATCTACTATTTTAAGTTTATAATTTTTTTGTTGTTGGAAGGGCTTTCGCCTTTTAAATGAAGCTTTTGATCCTTTCTTTATTTTTGTGATTAGTTTCACAGCTTGAAGTCTTCAATTCTTGTGGTTGCTTCTTTGACCCAATATGATTCAATATTTTTTATGGGTAGTAATGAGTTGTATACCATTAGAAATTCGCTTTTGTTACTTTTTGATCTACTAAGGATTCTATATTTTCTTGTTATCATGGAATGCCTGTTCATCTTGGCCTTTTTGTTCTTAGTGGTGATTTGAGTCAATAGGGTTTCAAGTTCAAATTCTTGAATCATTGTGCAAACCATCGAAAGAATTTCAAATATCAAATGTAAACAACTTAATTCTTGTTAGGCGTGTTCATGTCAATGTTGACATTCTAAATAGTTGTGAATTCTGTCGTCTTTTCAAACTTTCTAGATCAATATGGAATACGACGAGAGATATCGACAATCTCAGAGGTCTGGATATGACTGCCTCCTCTTTGGTAAGCTTTTTTATTTATAAGCTTTCGATTATCACACTAGAAGCCTTGTGAAAGGGATTCTAATGGAAATTTTGTTTGAACTTTCAGACCTTGATGATACCTTGTATCCTCTTAGTTCTGGTTTGGCAACATCATGCCTAAACAACATTAAAGGTAAATTACACCTATTGATCACTCCTTGAAATTCTTTTCGTGTCGTTTAGTCATTGTTTTTTTATTTATAATTTTTCTCAACATATTTCTTTTTAGATTATATGGTTCAAAAGCTTGGCATAGAAGAGAACAAAATCCCTGATTTGTGTAATCTACTTTACAAAAATTATGGGACAACGATGGCTGGACTTAGGGTATGGTTTTTTATTCTCTTGATTAATATTGTAACAAGAACATGTTGATTAGATCTCTGTTTTATGGGTTTTTCTCCATCTTTACAGGCCATTGGCTATGAGTTCGACTATGATGAGTACCATAGGTGCCAATTATCTTCCTTTTCTCCTCCTTATGATGTATTTTTGTTTTAGGTGAGATGTAACACAAATCTTATATGTTTTACAGTTTCGTTCATGGGAGATTACCTTATGAGAAGCTAAAACCGGATCCAATTCTGAGAAGCATTTTACTAAGTCTGCCTCTTCGAAAAGTCGTAAGTTCCTCAAAGAATTGATAGACTAGTAGTAAATTTTTTATTCTTCAAATGTGTTTTCTTATGACCATATTTGTGTCCTTGTAAATAGATTTTCACGAATGCGGATAAGATCCATGCGGCTAAAGTCCTTAGTAGACTTGGCTTGGAGGACTGTTTTGAAGGGGTTATATGTTTTGAAACACTTAATACTGTTCACAAGAACATTAGTACTTCCGACGATGAGGATGACTCTGAATTTGGAGGTTCAAGGATGATTACTTCCAACACTGAAACTTTTGACATTATTGGGCATTTTTCTCGACCTAATGTTGGGTCGGTACTTCCAAAGACCCCAATTGTCTGCAAACCATCCGAAGTGGCTATTGAACAAGCTCTCAAGATAGCTAACATCAATCCTCAGAGAACCGTAAGATGATCGAAACATATTCTGGACTAGATTATAATATAAAGGGAATCTTAAGGAATCCATCACGTAGAACTTAAAGATGGTGTACAACTAAAAAAATTATACACCCACTCTTTTGGATGGTTTGAATTTAATTAATGTGCCAATGCCATTAGAAGACTGTCTTTATGGTTCTACTAGATGGGTACCTTAATAATTCATCAAGAGATTAGAATATTTTATCTTCTTTGGTCATTGATTGACTATTTATTTGTTTATTGGTGCAATTTCTTCCTTTTTCAGATGTTCTTTGACGATAGTGTCCGCAACATACAATCGGGAAAACTTGTGGGTCTCCACACCGTGCTGGTAAGTATTCCGAAAATATGTACCATGATATTTCAGCTACATTATATAAATTTCATTTGTGTAAAATTCACCCCAATTTCAACAATGTGTGTAGGTGGGTACATCTCATAGAACCAAAGGTGCTGATGTTGCGTTAGAGAGCATTCACAACATCAAAGAAGCATTGCCAGAGCTATGGGAAGTTGTCGAGAAGTCAGATAAGGTCAATTACTCTGGCAAGGTTACGATCCAGACGTCTGTAACAGCTTAGCTTATAGGTGGTTTTTATATTTTTTTACTGTAATCTTTCCCCTCTATCATCTTATTCAGTAAATAAATATAGTTGTTTTGTTGTAATCATAATATTAAATCAATAAATCTCTTGTTTATTTATCTCTTTTGCACGTTGGTGTTAACGTAACGTTACATTAACCTTTTGACTAAGGCATTCTTCTCTACTGATTTCGGTATCATCCAAGAGGGTCACAATCAGTTGGTTTTAAAAATTCAATAGTTTTGTAGGCCGTGCTTCACACAAGCTATTATCAATGAAAAATTCTAGTGTCCAGCCGCGTGTCCAAATGAACTAATGAGATAATTACACGTGGAAAGAGAAATACAATAATTTTGTAGGCCGTGCTTCACACGGCTTATTTGTTAATGAAAAATTAGTGTCCAACGGCATTCCTGATTGAACTAATGAGATAATGACATGTGGGAAGAGAAACTGATTCATCTAACATTTATAAAAATTCAGCTTGATTAATAATATTTGACATAAAATTCCCCTCTTTGTATCTACCATGTCAATGTGTAATTCTGTGCCTAAATTGGACATGTCGTTGTAATATTTGACATAAACACTAGGTACCATACATGGCCCATTCCCAAATCCCAATATCATAGTAGCAAGACTCTATCGCTGGCTCTACCATTTGATTGATCTAAGTATAAAAATTCAGCTTGATTAATAATTTTTGCCATTGGATTCAAGATTTTTTTTGGAATCCATTGAATAGAATTTACCAATCGTGCCAAAATTTGGTGTGTGGTTCCATAAAAAAGAAGGCCAAATAGTTATCGGGCAATGGCCATAGAGGTTGGGTCACATGGAAAAAA
The DNA here is from genome assembly GCF_017979445.1 of Akebia trifoliata. NCBI lineage: Eukaryota > Viridiplantae > Streptophyta > Magnoliopsida > Ranunculales > Lardizabalaceae > Akebia > Akebia trifoliata. The sequence goes on along the minus strand of NC_141388.1, from coordinate 8,033,235 downwards.
GGCACGCGAAGTGTTGGGTAATGCTAATCAACACTAGAAGTAGTGGATTTATGCTCATAGATTACGGGTATATTTTGTTAAGAGGAATATGTAAGTTGAAGGTTCTAAAAGAATAAAAAGAAGATTAAAATGACGTAGATTGAAGTAATGTGAGCCAATATGAATGACATGAACAAGATTTTGTCAAAATGCCCTAAATTTTTTGGATGTGAAATAAGTGGTCCCATGATGACTCATTTCCATGTGAAGTTCTTGAGAAAGCAAACCCAATAAAATTATCAAAACACCCTTGCATAATGGCCCATGATTTAGAATGACATGAGTTTTTCTTTTTTTCTTCTAAAAAACAGTAAAAGGGCAAAAATTTATCTAAGTTTTGCAATTTAATTCTAGAAGAGCCATTAGCCTTTTTCAATGTTAAAATAATAAGCAAATTTACTTAAAGGACCCTAGTGAATGGAGTTCTTTCTAATTAGTCCCTAAGTTTTAGGGCCTCTCTTAATAATACATTTAGTAATACTTTTCTTTCTAATCAGCCCCTGATCCCATTTCCCACATTTCTCACTATTGAAATCCCTAACCATTCGAACTCAATGTTTTTATCTAAAAAGATTGGATTTTTGGCACCCCAATTGAATTTCGAACACTCCATTCTGTCGAGAAGGATTTAAGAAGGAAAGTGTACCAATTTACATAAGAGTCCGACCTTTCTAATCTTGAGGTTTTGTTTGGATGGGGATGAGCCTTAGTAAGGCCTTTTTCCTTACTAAGAAAGTGTTAGCCTTCACATAATTTTCAATAAAATTTAGGCACTAACGCTTTCCTTACTAACTTAGTAAGATTTTAAGACTTACTAAAGATGTTTTCCTCAAATGGATTACCACATTGACAGTCCAACACCACAGCCCTCTAGATTTCATGGGAACGCTTAGATTAAAAGTTAAAAAAAAAAAAATCAAATTTTCTTTCTTTCTTTTAGACTTTATCTAAGGTTTTGAAAATTGACACTTACCGAACTTCCACCTAACTCCCAAATTTAAAATTAAAATTCAATGGTGAAATATAAATTGTTTTGCAATTATTTTTTCAAAGTTCATAGAATTTTATCCTCAGTGACACTAAAGCATTGGATCATGATTTTGGATGTCACAAATTGAGCCAAAGGACCCTTAGTAAGGCTAGTTGGCCTCAAATTTAGAGAACTCTCACCCAACTCGACCTTCTAAGCTTCTTACACTACAAATATATTTATCTTTAAAATGCACAAATACACCTCATTTTTAAACATATTAAATTCTTATCAAAACCTCTCCAGCAAAACAACCGTCCAAATCCAAGGCTAAAAACAACTCTCGATCCCACTTTACAAAAAAGCATGATATCGCACTCCCATTAATCATTAAACAGATTTTTCATGGATTTCACACAATGTGAATTAGATTCAACTCACCTAAAACTGTCAATGAGAGGATCCGGGCAGGCTTTATTGAGCTCTGATCCAATTTTCATTCTAGTTGAAATAGGGTTAGAGATGAGGGAAAATTTGTTATTTTATAATGTCTTAATTATTTTTATTAAAAAATCACATATCAAATTATATAATATACATATATAGAATACTGTAAAGAATTTGATTGGTTTGGGTTTAACTCGACATTCAGCATAACCCAACCTTTAGAGGTTTAAGATCAAGGTCCTAAATCTTAATTTTTGGATGGGTCAGATTAATTAGGCCAATAGACCCAATTGACAACCCTAAATCGACCCACTCACACTTGTGCCCTTAGTCTGAACCCAACCGACATGTATTGTTGATTGTTGAGTTGGGTTACCCTGAACCCAATCCGCACTTGGATAGAACCAAGCAGGTCTGCAGGTCAAATCAATTATTACCATCCAATATCCTATAACCTAGGGTTGTCATTGGATTGGACCAGGCCCGAAATTTGATCCGTTCCGATATGGTCTGAATCAATGCTTTGGATTCCAATAAGGTTTCGATATGATATCTTATTGGATCGGATCTGGATCAATCATGTCCCGATCTTGATAAAGACTCGATCCGATAATATGTTACAAGCATATAAATTATATTATATTTTTGTTGATATGTATGAAGTGTATTAGACTTCATATATTAAATTGGGTTTGGCCCAATCTGATTGTTAATGAATCATATTTCGATCTTAATATTGAGTTTCGATAAAACCCCAATCCAAACTAATTGGATCATTCCCAGGACTGCTCCGATCTTTATTGGATCGGTACCAAATCAACCCCGATCCGATCCGATCCATTGACAGCCCTATGATTTCTTCTGGTAGAGGAAGATGGGAAGGGTATTTCCGTCACGATGAAAATAGGGTTTGTTTTAGTCCTTTTCGAAAACTGAGAGGCAGCCTAGGTAGAGTTTTGAGTCGCAACTCGCAAACCCTGTTTTTGGGTCTTAGATTTCGTTTCTGGAAATCAAAGCAAGAGCGGTGAATGAGTGTGAGAGTTGTCAGAAACAGAGATGGCTAAGCGTGAGCTCTCCAGCACCTTGAAGAACTTGAAGGTGATAAACCAAAACAAAGCAGCTACTTTTCATCCTCGATCCCCCATTTTTAACATCTTCAAGTTTCCATAATTCCTACTTTCAATTCTCAATCTAGTAATTTTCCCAGTTTAGAAAAAATAAAAATTCGAAAGTACCCAGTTGAGATTTAGCTAATTATTTGTTTGAAATCAATTTGGGTTTTCTTTATTATTTCAGTTCATGCAAAGGGCAACTCAGAGAGAGGAGAAAACTAAGAAAGAAGAAGAAGTTAAACCCGATGGGAACTTTACTTTGCCAAATACACAAAACAGAAAATGGTATTTTTCTTTTTGTTTCCTTTAAAATTTTCTCTGTGTTTTTTTGGTTGTTTCTGCTATTATATTATATTATATTACTCTTGATGTTATTTTTTGATGAATTTCTTGTTACCCATTAAAATTCAGTTGGAGAATGTATTTGTCATGATTCCATATTTCACTTTAATAAAAGAATTGTAAATATTATGGCCTTAATTTCGAAGCATCTCCATTACTTATATTTGTATTTGCTGATATTTATCCTTAAAGAATAATTTCTCATATTTATCCTTACTAGTTTACCATAAAATGTTTGTTGTCACCTCTTCATACTTACTACACTCCAAAGTGTGAGAACTCATCGCTATTTATTTTTCCTAGATTTAGATGATCACACCAAAACAAGTGGATGCTAATCTGGCATGAATGATTGCTTTCTTTGTTAATCTTTCATCATATGCAAACTTATTCGTCGTCAAACTACTAGCACAATTTCACAAACATATTTAGTGTTGATGAAAGATTCTTCATTGTGGGCTTAGACTCATTGCTCAGTTGGTTTGACACTTTGCAAAGCAACTTTGAGGTCGTGGGTTCAAGTCCAGCTTACCCGTCATAAAAGGGAAAAAAGAAGATTCTTCATCGTATCAAGACACAATACAATCCAGGGAGGTCTGATTTCTGTGGGGCCAAGGAAGGTCCTTTTTTTAATTATTATTATTATTACTTGGACCAGATTTATGTGTCTCAGCCCATGGCTATGTCAATGCACCCATAAGGTGTTGGTCATGGCCCATCCTACACATGGTTGTTTTTGCCCCACCCATTGTGGATTGAGCCGACCCTATGTATCTCATACGTTCAAAGTTCAAGATTTAAAGTTTTCATTCAAAAGAAAGGATCAAAAGTACCACCTTGAGTGATGTAGCAATGGTTCAACAATCTGGTGCGCTCTCGAGGGTCATGAGATCAAGTCTCCCCATCCACAACTTCACCCGATTCTCCTGTTTATGGTGGCTTGGTGTATCTGTAGGGACTAGTGACACTTCCAAAGGGGGTGTGGACACCCTGGTTAAAAAAAAGAACATATTAAACATATTTGTTTGATGATCCACAATCTACAATTAAATTCTTGAGTATTTACGCACTAATACTCCCATTTTCCTGCACCATAAGGTGTAAAATTGAGAAGTCTGACTTTCAGTCTTCCCAACTAATCAATATTTTAATGTATTTCATGTTATCTCATGGCAACATACCGCTTAGATCAAGAGCAAATATTTGTACCTGCATTTAAATTATATTATTTAAACAAAACAAAATTTCTTTTTTAACTAGATTGTAAAAGAACACCGAAATTGCTACAAATGCTGACCCAAACATGTACAATGATTACATTTCTACATCAGTGATCTAACTCTATGATAATCCATCCCTTCTCTTGATGCATTTTGGTAAAATGTTATTGGAAACCTTTTATGGAAGTGAAGAGAGATCGGAATATCTGAAGAAAATGTATATGAGCTTCACCCATTGTAGTGGATTTTTATTTGTAGCAAGTACAAAATGGAATATATCAATTCCTTTGTCTATTGCCATAAAATGTATATCATAAGATCTCCCATCACATAATCTATTTTTTCCTTATTTTATATTTAAATAATTTTTTTTTCTGAATTATTCAAAATATAATACCAATCCCACAAATCCTACTTTTTTGGGGTTTCCTGTATCCGGCATTTTTTTATAAGCAAAAATTCATTAATAAGGGAGCAAGTTCAGGCAAGATGATCAACCAAGCGAAAGCAAATACAAAGGAACTATTTGGTTACAATACTACAAACCCTTTCCCAGTTTCCTACAAAATCTTCAAAGAAAAGGTCCTTGACCAAAATTTCTGTTCCTTGACTTCAAAGATATGGCTATTACGTAACTTACGTTCTTTCCAAACTCTCCAAAAAATCCCTAAAGGTATGATGCTCCATAACAGTCACTTTGCCCCTGAGAAGGATTAACCAACTTCAGCCACAACTCGAAAAACACCCCGAACTGATCCGGCATATAGTAACCATATTGGACTTTGATAATTCATACTGATATCCATACAGAAGCACATGTCAGAGTTGATTTAGCTTCCCTTTTTTTTTTTTTTTTTTTTTTTATAAGTTAAAATTTTATTAGAAAAAAGGGGATGAGAAGGCCTCAAAATACAAAACAACACAAAAAGCGAAAGAAAAACAACTAAGACGCATCTAAAATACAAATAGAATCCCAACAAACTATAAAATCCTAGAAGAAAGTTCCCTTGAACTCTTTGAAAGTTTTTCCCCAAAAAAGCAATAGTCCCAAGATGTCTAAAATAAGATCCTGCAGATCGCACTCTTTATTGTAAAAAATTCGTCTATTCCGCTCCTTCCAAACCCCCCAAGAAATAGCGAACAGAAGTAAACTGCAAAGGATCCGCTTTGCCACTTTAAAGTGAGAACCCCAACATAACCAAGAAGCAAGAAGATCCTTGAATGAGCAAGGAAAGCAACCAGCCAACCCAAAGAAACCAAGAAAGTGCGACCACACCTGGCAAGTATGAAGTTATGAGATTCCCCCTATCCCACTCTTAGTGTGGGTTTTACCGAGTTAGGGACACAACACACAAGTACACAACTAGCTGATATTCATGACCCAGTTGCAGGGAGTGTGCCTGTTGTTTTGTGCTTCAGTGCCCACATGACCTAGTACGGTTGTTTTAGCCTGCCTGCAGTTGAGCCCTATTTCTGGTTCTAGGGATGCTGTTCACTTCGCCTAGGTGGTTGTAAATTTGAATCTGGACACAATTCTCTCATGAATGCAAATTTGCCACTGTGGGCACAAAATTGCACAAGCTTCTCAACCTTAAAAGGAAAATTCCAATGGAATTCCTCAAAATCATGAGAAAGAAAAGAAAGGCTAAGAGGTGAAAACTATGTTCATGCACAATTCCCCCTCCCCCTCTTTTCTTCTTTTCAAGTTATCGATGAAGAACTACATTATGTAGTAGGTGCCAGCTAACTTTGTTGGTAAAGTCTTTGGGTGATGATACCAGAGACCTGGGTTCAAATCCCGCCAGCACCGAGTTACTGAATTTATTAAAAACAGGCTTAACGATCAAAGAAAAAAAAAACTTCATTATGTAAGAAGTTGATATTCTATTTATCGAAAAAAGAAGTCAATAATCCGCTTTTTCTAAGATTTCTCTTCGATCCCAACCCAGTCTCAACTTCTTATTCTTTCATCTACTAGACTACAACCAAGCTATGTCAACCAAGTCTGTGTGTCTAGTTTCATACATAAACTTAAGATTTGTTTTTTATTTATTTATGAGAAAAAGAATTATTGAAGGGGATTGGTCCAGGTGACCAAACCAAAGGCAGAGTAAGATTCCCAAATAACAATAGGCACATCCTGCTAATGAAGTGAGCGGAAACCCAAAAACCATTCTAAGAGGTTCCAGCTTTCTTTAGTGAGAGCTTCTTATGCATTTCAAGTTCTTGTCAGTTATAGAATTACCTAATACTCTAGCAGTTCCATGGTGATGGGAATAAGGACTTGGCACTTAGCAGGTAAAAATGTGTCGAGGATGTTTGTTATGGGAACATAAACCCTATTTTGTGCAAATAGAAATAAAATGTCTTAAAGATAACTAAATAAAAAAGTTGGGCATCTCATGGGGAATTTAAGTTTCTTCATTATGGGATGTGCCCAAACATATGAGAGTGGCTTCAATCTGCCCTTGGAGCTACTCGTCTACTCTTAATTTCGCTCATGTTTTCTTCAATTCTTTTTTTTTTTAATTTTTATTTTAGGTTAAGCATACTATAACAATTAATTTAGTCAATATTGCTCTTTGTTGGGTCTGTCAATCATGTGGTGCTTAAGTTGACAAGAACATGGAGAAAGTTTCAATTCTATAGCATTTGTATCTTGCAGCATAGTCATAATGGAAGGGAATCCCCATCCGGGGGCACTAAAAGGCAGGATGTCATTTCAAAGTTTTAATCCTTCTATCGATGTGAGTATCAAGATCAAGTAACTTGAAACAATTTCAGAAACTATTCAAAATCTATGCTTCTCTTGTGGCTTTTGCCATACTCATGTCAAAGCCGTATCTTGGTAGAAATTAAATGAAGCAGAAGCAAACCTTCATCAACCACAAGTGTCCGCCACAAGTTCTGGTGATGGGGAAATGTCTGATAGGTTGGTAATTTAACCATTTTCAATTTTTGTGAACCCATTATGCTTCTGATAATTCCTTATATCTTCTGAAATATTGGGATTGGCTGAATGAATCCTTTTTTGCCATTCAACTCTCCCTAAAGTAATCTCTTCTGTCTAGGAATGTAAATTCAGATCTTTTGTTAACACCTCGAACCACTCTATTATTAGATTCCTTCATTTTGTCTTTCCTAAACTTACCATTCATCCATATCAACAACCCCATTTCTGCTATGTCATCGCTATAAATATTTCTTGACTCCCAAAACATTTAGTTTCATGACGCCCAGCTATAATTCATTATATTACAAGTGGCAAGTCGGGATAGCTGTCAAACAGCTCATTTATTGTTGGAATTTATGAGGATATTTATATTATTTTGTGGGTGAAGGCTCAGCTCTTCTTTGTCCAGCAGTTATATGGGGAGAGTTAATCTTGGTTTGTCTGCTAAACTTTTTACAGAGAAAATGGATCTCCTAACAGTGATGGTGATGGAGACCACAAAAGGAAACAGCCAGAAATTGTTACAGAAACAGAATACCCAAATAAGTCATCAAGAAATGCAATTGGGGACGCCAATCAACGATCTTCACCAAATAATAGTAAAGGCTCTCATAAGCAGCAAAAGCGTGAAAAGCTGGACTGGAACCTTTTAAGACCACCAAAGCCCATGAACAAAAGGGGTTGAACATGTTAACAGGTGAAAACTTTCCCGTTGTGTGATTTTGTTGTTATATTTAGTTCTTGCTTGCTTCCATCCAATTAAATCCATAACCTTAAATGTTAGACATTCTATATATCTTTGGATTATTTCTGTCATTAGTACTTATATCGAATTCTCTCATTTAGTCTTCTTTTTTTTTTCCCCACTCTTCATTTGAAAGAAGTTCCTTAATTTACCATAAAAATTTTGGATCACTATTTTTTTTTTCTCCAGAAAAGATATATTTCCAAAGAACATTGATGTGGGTGGTGGCAATGGGGACCCAAACAATGCTATATGGAAGCTTTATGTTGCCAATTAGGTGACAGTAAGAGGTATTGGAGCACCTGCAGAAGTGATTTTCTGGAAAATTTTACATTCAAAATTTTGGAAAATGTGCCAATGATGTTTTTGGTTTGTTTTTTTTTTTTTAAAACAAAATCCCATCATCTGTAACCTCCTAAAATCTTCTTGATATTTTGAATGTTGAGGTAAATAAAGTTTTGATGGTGAAGGGTAAAAATACTATTATATTTGATGATATATAGATAAATCATTGGTTAATTTGTAGATTCACTAAATTGGCTAGTCCCTTATTTGGAGAATATTGTTACTTTGACGTAGAGTAGTCCTATACTTCTATCGGGCCTAAATGGGCAATGCCTGAATCAGACACCGACAGCCTGAGCCAGGCTACCTGGAAAAAAAAACCCGAAGGGGGTTCATAAAAATTTTGAAATCATTTGGAGTCGGTTGCTATTGTTTTATATCAAAATAGGGATCCAATCTCTATCCTAATTGATATGAAAGTTTACTTATTATTTATATATCATTTCTTAGCAAGTTATACATCTATCTATATTAACAGGTTGGGCCAGGCTAGTTTTGGCTTTGTTAGACCTTGGTCTGGTACGGATTTAATGACTTGAGAAGTTTTGAGCCCAAGCCTAAGCTTGTGGGCTCATGTTTAAGGCTTTAACCCTTCTTTTTTTTTGGCTGGAATGGACTGGTTTAATGAGCTTAATTGATGCCCCTAAATTACTTTATGGGGAGCGAATTTGCACCCACTTTTTGAGGTAAGTTCACTAATTAGAAAAAAAAAAAAAAAATGACATTTCGATCCCATGATTTTTGGTAAGTGCACCCACCAATACAACTAACCATTTGAAATTGAAAACCCTAACTTCTGCTCGTACTACAGCCATGGAGGTTGGTTTCTATCAAATCTCAGTTCATTTTTGTATTTTCTTATTGATTTATTTCAGTTATTGAACTCAACTGAATGATTTCTAAGAACTCAATGCAAAATGAGAAATAACTCAATCAAATGACGACAATCGCAATGAAAATGATAGGTCAAAAAAGTTGTAGATCAAACTTTTATCTCTCAATGCATTTTTCATTTTATTGTTTTATGTCTACTTAAATGTCAACAATACAGTAACAACCTGACTTAATACACGTCGACAGGTGCCGTCTAGCATGGCTTTAGCAATGTCAGATGTTACCTGTCGACATAAAAATTTTGTAGTAAAAATCTGTATGTCCTAATATATCATGTCAGATGATTTTTATTTTTTTTAAAACCATGTTTAATATAGATTTTGTTGCTCGTATTATAATATTATTGCCTCTTTTGTCACAAAACCCTCTGTAGAAATATTCATGAATGCAAACAAGAAAGAAAACAAAAGAAAAGAAGAAGAATGAAGGGACAGAGGGCAGAGAAGAAGGAGAAGAGATGAAGAAGTTGTGTCGGAGAAAGAGAATTTTGTTTTTGATTAGTGTACTTACGAAGTGGGTTTAGCTATTAAAATGTTTTAAAATTCTAGTAAAAGAATTTCACAAACATGAATTTTTAAAATAATAATATATAGAATAAAATTAATACCTTTTTTTTTTCCCTTCTGTTTCAAAGTTTTACCTAGTTTACTAATCAAAAAAAAAAAAGTTTTACCTAGTTAAATAGGTATGTAGAATGGCAATTTCTTCTTTGTGCACATTTTTGTGGTAAAACATTAACGTGTTTAAATTTTGTTTTTTTTATGTTACTGTACGTTATGACCCAAACTAATATTTTGCTCCGGCAGTTTTCCTCATCTACCCCTGACTACAAGTTAACTACTTAGTTATTAAATATAAGTGAAAATTACTTAATGAATCCTGGCGAGAGAATTTCTTTTAGAACATCCCTTAACTTTTCTATGGTAACTTGGTACAATTTTCTTTCTTCATGCACCACTATTTCAATTGGAGAGATGGATGAGCCAAATTGTCAAGATAGACTACTCAAATCACGATTAACCTTTCATCCAACCTCTTACAATCATTATAAATCATGAATTCTGGCATTTAAACATGAATCATTGAGACTAACAATTAAATTGTCGATACCATTCTTCTTTTTCACAATCGTTTCTCTCTCTTAACTTGTGAACATGAATCATTGATATAAGATAATTTGAATGATTGATCTCAATGATTTGTATTAAATAAATGATTTTTTGACTCGAAAATATTCATTTGGTATGTGCGTGGTAAGGGCATAGAATCGTTGATCTGTCAGTCGCATACAGATTGAATAGGTCTTTTCAAGTCGAATATCACAACTACTTGTATGATTAAGTCATGATAATCGAATTCACTTTTTTGTACTCTCCCTTCATAGAATTGTAAATTACCTTTCGGATATATATATATACGGATAGATATATCCTTTTGTGATTTTGCAAAGGGACTGTAATAAATAGTGAGTCCGGTTATTAACTGGACATGGCAGAACATACACGGCTGACGTGGCAAGGCCACAGAATCATAGATTTTACATCAGGAAAAATGAGAAAAAACGATCAACGGGTCCGTGTCTTTGACACGTCATCCACGTATAGAACGCGTATGTTTTGCCGCGTGGATATAACATTAGTTCACACTAAATCCATCATCTGATCGATCAATTAAAACGTGTGGCTGTGTATCAATCTGACGTGTACACCATCTGCTAACATCAACGGTAAGTTCATTTCCCACCCGAATGGCGACTCTGCGCTGGAGTTCCTTCTCCCTTGAAGCTCGATACGAAAACCCTAAATTCCATTCCCCTAGATCTCTCATCAAACAAAAGGAGAGGACGAAGGGGCTTTCTATAAAAGGGGTAAATTCTCTGTAAAACCCTAGCTCTATTTTTAATTTTTATTTCAACAGAGAATGACTGTATGTAATCGTAGTCAAATTTCTCCACTTGTAGCGAAGGAGATCGCTCGCCATTGTTAAAGGATTGGTGGAGAAAGATTCAAACCAGAAGACAGTAAAAGGTAAGACCTTTTCTTTCGTTTTGGATTCTGTTATTAAGTTTTTGTAAATGAGATTCGTTTGGTTCTTCTCTCAGATGAGGAAGAAAATGATTTAGGTGTTAAAGCAGCACTATCTATGCTCAAATTCTACAAGAGTGAGTTTCTTTCACAAGCTTCTGATTAGAAACGATTTTGGGTTATTTTGTTCGTCATTCTGAACATTTACAATTATTATTTGAAATTCTTAATTAAAATCATTCTGGGTTTAGGGCATGTTTGAAAATTCATTTTGCCCCAAAAGGAAATTTTATGTTTGCACCAAAAATTTTGGGAGCTACTATTGGCAACCCAACTTTAACTTATTACACCCCAAATTCTTATATTATTTATCATACTCTAATTAAAGATTAAAACACATCATTTAAACACTAAAAAACTTTTCAAACAACTTCAACAATTGAGAGAGAGAAAGAGAGTTTCTATCGGCACCCCAAATTTTAATTATTCTCAGTCATTGACTTATTTTTTCTTTTAATTGGGATGTAATAAGTAAAAAAATTGGGGTGCAATAGCAGCTCTCAATTTTTTTTTTCTTTTTTAATTCAAAAAAAAAAAAAAATGACAACCAGATCAGGCTGTAAATCTCAAATTTGATTTACAAGCAGGGGAAATCTCTCCGATTCTACCGAAAAGTTGTCGGTATGTGCCGACTTGCAGCGAGTACTCCATGGAAGCATACAAGAGATATGGAGTGGTAAAGGGAACAGTCTTGACTGCTTGGCGTCTTTGCCGTTGCAATCCCCTTGGTTATCTCTACATTCTATCTTCTCAAATGTTTATTTGTTTATTTAAATTCTGAACTTTTTTTTTAAAGAATAGACAATTACAATCTTAAATATAAACAATGAGGATATTTGCCAATCAAAAAAGAGCAGAAGGAAGCGATGAGAGAATCCCATTGAACTACAATTGATGCATTTAGACCTCATTTAGCCAAGAAATCAGCACTTGAGTTATGATTGGTAGGTGGCAAATTTTTTTACGCTTGTTTGCTGCCAACCTGACGTAACCCTCCAAAAGAAACACTACACGAGTAGAATCTACATAAACTTAGTGTGCCAATTTCGTTTTCTTTTCAGGTGGGTCTGGATTTGATCCTCCAAGATGGTTCGATGAGCAAAACCCCCCTGAACAATGAGAGCTTTAGAAGTTATAGCTACCAAAATAAGTAGATATGCTTTGGTGATTCTACAAATTATAGTTTTAACTGATCTATGTCCTTTATCTTGGTACAACTACTATTGTTTCTTAAATGGAATGTTACAAGTTTCCTACATGAATCTTTTTGTTCGTTGGGTGTTCAACTTCTTTGATATATCCCCTAGCGTACTTCATCTTGGTTGTTTGGTTCTTTAATAGACACTGTTTTTTGGATGAATAATGATTTTCTAACTCCCCCGCTGACAAACTCCCCCCAACTCTCCTGACATGGCATGTGCAAGAACCATGGATTTTTTTTCGGGATACACAACTGCACATGTTTATGGGTTGCATAGTTGTGTATCCTGAGGAAAAATCTATGGTTCTTGCACATGCAATGTCAGGAGAGTTAGGGGAGAGTTAGAAAATCTCCGTCCTACAATGTTGTGCAAACTAAAGAAACTTGAACAAAGTGCATAAAAGAACTCCTTGAATAAAAGAAAAATCAATTCACGTAACTTTGCCAAAATCGACATGGAATGTAGGATAAGAGCTGAAACATTGGATTTAATGTCCCATTGTGTTTCTTCTCCCTTATGAATCAGAACCATATTTAGGTTTGAAACCTCTTTCCATGACACCAAATGCATGGAGAGGTGCCATGGAACCAATCTTTGTCCAGCCGAATCTAACATTCCTTACACACCCGTTCATCGATTCAGGCAGAATTAAGACATTATGTCCATTGGGACTTTACCATAAGTTTCCCTCACATAGTGGGTACGACTAGGGTATACATTGGTAGGACATGCATATCTCAGCACCTCAAACTTTCCAAATTGATTTATTTCTCTCTAATTCTAGCCTGAGAGCATGCTGAATAGTACTGGTCCTTTGTGGCAGACTTAACAAAATAATTTGTATGACAGAGATTAATTTAATGTAGAGTAGTTTTTATTTGTAAGCAATGAAGTCTGTTCGGTGTAGCCGAAGTTTTTTATTCAGTGAGCTTCATTCCTGTGTGAACAAATGAAATGGGCAGTAGAAATTAATGGGCCCATTTGGAAATTTATGCTATAGAGATCAGAGGTTCTTTTTTTAATATAATATATATTGAAATATATCCTCTAATAGATTTTTATTTTATTTTTTTTTAATTTTTTATATCGGTATTATTACATCTTTTTTCTATTATAATGAGAGAAGGCCGAGTGGAAGTCATTCGACACCAAAATTTGAGTGGCCATAAATGCCCTTACTTTTACATTTAAATTTAATATAACTAGGGTCATTTTAATAAAAAAGCAAGCAATTGCAATCGCATGTCCCAATGGTCACGTTGATTAGATTTCAAAACAGTCAGAGCTGGAGTGACCTCAATTCACACTTTGCTGATGTGAAGGTGCGCATGTTTTTCATCCGTGTCTCGATTCCACACCTAGACGTCAGCAAAGTGTGAATTGAGGTCAATGTTGATGTCCCTCCAACATTATTCTTTTCCAAATTACATAAGAGTCATTCTAAACCGAGTTTAGCATTTTCCATTACAAAATTATCATTTGACATTATATCTTTTTTAAATTAATATTTTAAATTACAAGTAGGCCCTTATTATGGGTAAAATGAAACACGTCAGGTGAAATTTTTTGCAAAAGAATATTATTGGTCAGTGAATTCATTTAGCTCTGTTGGCTAGTGGAAATAATTTGAAATAACAATGAAATAAGTGGATCAAAATGTCGAAATGTTTATGATGGGTAATTATTAGATACTTTTTATTTTTATTTTTATTTTTATCGGTGACTGTTTCTTTTGTTTATTTAATTTTTCAAACAAAATAAAAAATAAAAAAAATTCACCTCAATGAATTATATTAGTGGGATCCAAATTTCTTTTGGATATTGAATCAAATGGGTTAATCACCAATGTTTCAAAAAAGCTGGATCAAATGGGAGATTCAACCAGATTTTGTAATTGGTTGGATGTCAAATAGAACAAAGCTAATTGAAAAAAACTTCTGGTTTGCTTGAAACAATGGTTCAAGCTGTGTGAACCATTATGAATTCGTTTACATATAAAATTTTATTTTTTGGGTCAAGATGAGATGTTATTGGGAAAGACTATGAGTTCATTATAGGAATTTATTTTGATAATCAAACCTTAATACAAAATTCATGGGCCTAATAGGCCCAAAAGAGAATATTTAACTCTTGTTAATTTAATTTAATTTTTGTTTTAATTGTATGCTCAACTTTTGTATATTGTAAAAGTTATTAGTAAAGATTTTGATGCTATTTACTTAAATTCTTTAATTTTGTAATCTCATTTATCGATAATTTTCTTTATATTTTTTATTTTATTTAAAACAATCATAATAAAAATTGGGCAGAATTGTTTGTGGTGCCCCACTCGGCTAAGGACTATATAATCAGTATAAAGTCGACCCATTGGATGAGACTATGTGCCACGTGTATATTCAGTTGTAAGAGAAAGTGGGGGAGGGAATTATAATGCCACGTGTCGAAGACTGCAGAGAAAACCTTTTTTTTTTTTTTTTTTGGGGTCACGATAGCAGACGTGAGAAAGCAGGAGACCGATTTTCCTTTCACACTTCATTATCTGATGAAGATAATATGGATTCTCCACACCGAAAAGTTGGAAATGTCGGCAAATGTAAAGTAGATGATACGAGTGCAGCAGCCTTTTGGATACACACCTCCCACACTGAACTGAACAGAACCCACCCACCCGTGAAAGTGAAAGTGAACGTGAACGTCCTATATATATGATGATGATGCTACACCACCTAAACACTACAAACGTATTTATGAAGTTTATTTTATTATTTTAAAATCAGTATCACCTCCAAAGTGCTTAGAGTATCTTGTCTTTTTTATATCTGTTAAGAGGGGATTATATCTCCATCACATGCTTCCCCCCCACCCCACTGGTAGTATAAATAAAACTTTTTTATATGTTAGATTATTAGTTTTTTTTTTTTTTTTTTTGTATATAATAATGGTGGTTTTGAGCACTTTAGAGTGCTTCTCTGATACAACACGGGTACAAGTCATTTGGGATGTGGTGGTGGGCATATGAGAATGGCAATTGTTTTATTCAACCAACCGTATCGAATGGCCGCCTGCCCACCACGTATATGGCATCTTCAGGAGGACCACTACCACCACCACTACTACACCAGACAACCAACTCTCACTGTGGCCCATTCATAAAGGTTGCTTCGTAAAGCATATTATATATATTAATATACACTGGCGAGCTACTATTATTATTATTATTATTATCTGCGCGCAATAACTTTACTTGGTGTCATATTGATAGTGTATATATTTTATTTTTATCGGTACTGTTGTCGGATTGGCATTATTTCTGTGGTCTTGTGTATGTCCTACATAACTAATATCTACCAGTGCAGTGTTGGACATAGTGCTGTCTGTGCACCTTAAATTATAATCGTGCCAACTGATTCAGTAATATGCACATCTCTTTCTGAGTTCAAACCAGACCAACTTGGTAATTTAAAAAATAAAATAAAAAATAAAAAATCAGGAGAGAAAGTAATTTAGAATTTAGATCTCGTGCCGGGGTTGAGACCTTTTTTCAGTTTCAGTCTCTCCTTGATCTCGTCTAAATTGGTGTTATTCATTAATATAATAAGTTACACTACAATAATTAAGTCAATTTAGATTTTGACAAAGTTCTTAGGCTGCCCATTTACATGATATTTTTATTAGTGCCAATCTTGAAAACATCAACAAATGTCTACTTCAAAACTTCGCGTAAAACACGTCCTACATTTGTCAACATGGACAATATGGTTCATCTACTCGTCGTGCTACACGCTTGATTGGGGGTATGTGACCCCACCCTTCTAAAGCATGGGTTATGACTTCTTTTAAAAATCCTGACCATTCGCTCCCAATAATTCATTGTGAAGTTTTGAAGCGTAGGCAAACATTTGTGGAACAGAAATCCCAGACCAATTTGTCAAATCAAGCACAAATTTACGTTTGTCCTGTCTTGCACCAATGCAGTGTGAAACCTAAATGCTCAAAGACAGAATATCAATTCACTCAAAAAATGCAAAAGACAAAAAAGCAAGCAAGCAAAGATGCCCCCAAATTCGTTACTGCTCCTATTAAACAACCAACGCCACTCCCTCCATAAATTATTTTGAATATTTGTTCTACAACAATCATTCTTCGGTATAACAGTCTAACACCCAACCTCGCCAGGACAGACCATAACAAATTCCTGCTAATAAACACGAAGATACATGTTACATCTCTAAGGCCTATTCTTTTATTTCAATCATAAATAAAAGATTATACATATCCTTTATTCCGCAATACATCAGAACAGCTAAATCGATGTCGGCAATGTGTAGAAATCTTCCTTCTTTAAGACAGATGGATGTTCTTCATATCATTATATTGTTACCAGGTATCCTATCAAAATCAACAATTCCCATTTCCCCACCTACATTCACAAACAAAGAAAGATCCACCAACTTAATAACAAACGAAACAAGTAAAGATCATAGCAAAGATTTTCTCACACACACAGAAAGCAGTACCTTTCGTCAGGGTTCCAAGGAGTACCCTATAGACTATTGTTGACTATAGGACCAAAGGCAGGAAGACATCTACAAAACAGTCTACGACCCTACCCCTTCTCCAAGTTCAAAAGGAAATGCCCTTCAAGAGTCATACATTGGCCTCCACGTGGAAATTGCATAGATGATCCGTCCCTTCCATCCCTGTAGCATCCAATTGCTGTCTTCATCGATAACAAAATCCTTGTGGTAGCTTGATTTCACCCGATGCCTTGCTTTCTTCACTATCTCCTGATTCAATGGGAGCTGCGTGAACCCCGCCCTCAGAGTTCGCATCTGCCACTGCTTGTAAGTCTCTGGCCTCTCAACCCTCTCTGAGCCCTCGCATGCTATGACATTCAGAGCCTCTCGCCCAAAGAGATCTCTCTCGAGAAGTATCCTCTCAGGATCTTCGCGGGGAACATTCGTCTCAAGCATATCAAATAGTGCAGAATAGTGGAAGAGAGCCTCCCGGAACCTCGTAACAAAGAAGGGGGCACTGTAAGCCCCATTCATGATTCCATGGATGAAAACATCTGGATTCATCTTCCTTACCAGGTTCAGAACAGCATTCCTTGGGCTGTCCAATACCACAGTCTCATCAAGCAAGTTTTTAAACCGAAACAAACAATTTACAACAAGCACCTCATTAGGGTCAATCTTGAGATCCTCAATTTGAATGGTTTCCCATTTGTGAGCAATAGCATGATACTCAAATGGGACATTGAAACTCTCAGCATAATCTGCTAGGCGACGGCCTGTCTCCTCAACTCTCTCTGCTGGCCGAAAACCAGGTTGGGGAAGATCTATCCCAGTAATTCGAAGCTTAGGTGGTCCACCAGGTCTTTTTGAGAGTCGTTGGAAAAGACAAGGCCATTGGAAACCATAGAGGATACCAAAATCTATAATGTGAAGTCTCGTTGAATTTTCAGCCAGATTCATTATCGTTTGGTTCGAGAAGAAATTTGAGATCTTTTTAAATGGGCATGCAGCGAGAAAGAGCTGGTAAGCTTTCAAGATATCAGCGGCAGATGTCCTCTTGGTAACAAGGGCTGTGTAAATTTGGCTCCCGGTGCCAGCCAAGCGTGCCTCGAGGCCATCCGCAAAACAATGAGCCAACCTCTGAGTCCCATCCCCGAAAGGAGAAGAGTGCTGCCTGATCTGCTTCAATAGTTCATTCGCACTCCTACGATCATCAGCTGCAACAGCTTGGGCACAGTGAATTAGAGAAGTTCTCAAATCCACAACTTCTCTTTTACCACCTTGTTTCTTACCTCGGGACTTTCCACCGTTGGATGCTTTCGACTGCCCGATCTGCTGCACATTCTTACTTGTTTCAGTCTGCAAGGCTTCCCGGAGAGTACACACAGCATTACCACCTTTACCTTCCTTACATAGCAACACCTCATCAAACATCTGCGACCGCACAGTCTCTTCAGAGAAAACCGCAGAATGCTTGCTACTCCTCCCTTCTTCTAAATCAATATCTTCCCGATGCACATTCTTCTTTCCCCTCGAACCATTAGGTGAGTGCTCTCTCTCATCTTTCTTCTCTTCCTTGACCACAAACTCATTGGTCTCTTTCTTCGGTTCTTGAGGTAAGAACCCATTACTCTCTAGATCAAGAATCAGGTTGTTACCATTTGGAAGGAATTTACTAGCCTCCTCAACTCCTCTGTTGAAGTGCCAAACAGATTGGCCCTCAGAATATAAATTAGGAATGTTAACCATACTAACAGGAGAGTCTCCCAAACCATCGGTAACATAATTGATGCTATTCGAAGAGCTAAAAGAAGATTGAGGAGTGGACTGGAAAGTGTAATCGACAGGGAAAGGTTGCATCTGAGATGAGTTATACACGCCGAGATCGAAAACCCAGTTGGGCTCCGGCAAGTTGTTATTACTACTGGTACTGCTACTACTGTTATAGTTACTATAGGTTCCCGTAGAATTGTCAACTGGGCTCTCGGCATTTTGATCTGAATAAATAGGGTGACGGTCAGGCGAAGGTGGGTATTTCTCTCCAAGGATCTCATAAAAAGGTTTGGCTGCGGCTTGAAGAGCCGAAGACTCCTGAAACATACAACTCTTCTCCCCCATATCTTCTTCCATAAGCATCTGGCTTATGTACTTCAAAACTACATCAGAGAAATCACAGTCTTCGGGAGAATCTTCCTCAGGGCTCACACTTGAAGATGGAACATTACTAGTAGGGTTTCGATCAGGTGGAACACGAGGAAGATCCATGAAACTGTGATTTATCATAGAGGTTTCTTCGAGTTTGAATATGTTCATAAGGTTCTGATCGGAAACAGACCCAGACCCGTCATTGAATTTTAATCCATTAATGGAGTTGGAGAATCCTCTGAAACGCGGATCCATAACCATCTATTTTTTTTTTCTCAATCTCTATAAACCCTAACCGATCTGAACACGAAAAATAACTGGATTCCTCTTTTACAAGCAAGAATAAGAGATTATATGAACGAAGAACTTCAAAAAATCTCTCCTTTAGATGTATCAAAGAACCAAATTCCTAAACCCTAAGACCGTCGAAATACATGAAAAGAAGAAAATCCGAAAAATCGAATCAATCAAATATCACTAAATCTTCATAAATTCAAACTAGATCAGATGAAGATATCATATATCATCGATTGGAACGAATTAACAGATAAACGAATTAAAATCCACACATATTCCACAGTATTTTCTATAATTAAAAAAAAAAAATAGGAATCCAATCAAATAGACATGAGTTCTAAAAAAATGAAGAGATTTTAAACGTCTAGAACCCTAGAATTGGATCGAATTCGGTAGAAAACCCCATACAAGCTTCGAATTCAGGGAAGATCTAAGAACAAATGAGGGGTAGAAGACGTACCTTAAGAGAAACCCTAAAGAAAATGCAGAGAGAGAGGGATAGAGAACTGAAGTTGGTTTGTGGTGCTTCGCTCCTCTTTTAAAGTAAGTGAAAAAAGCCTCTTTTACCGCAAGAACCTTCCTCGAATGAGCGTATCAGGCCATCGCAAACGCGCAATTTTCAGTCTAGATGTCAACCGGCTATAGCCTGTCTCTTAAATAAATCGCTGCTACTCGATCCTCATAAAAGCATAAAGTTAAATTGTGGTCCACGATTTTCTATATAGCTTGCTATCTTCTCCTCGCCGATGTTTTACTATGTTAGGAAATGTGAGAAGATTCTGTCGTGCGTGCCTACGACTGAATTAGTCCACCTGGCTTACTGTACCAAAATCGATACACGTGTGAGTGGGTGCGACCTTACTAAAAGAGTATAGATTTTTTGAGACCCACGTTTTGGAGACCGCAGATACCCTTTACACGTGGACATCTAAAACTATGATCCGATGGTCTCAAAATTCAAAGACCTTTAGGCAATTTTTTTTTTAACTTAATCCCAGTGGGTAACTCAAAAAATCAACCGACATGGAACCTACAAGAACAGTAGATTTTCCCCTTAAATATACACAATTGCACATTCCCATAAAACAAGTGCAGTTGTGCATCCTGAAAGAAAAAAAAAAATACGATTCTTACACTTATCAGGTCAGTGAATTGAGTCGACACTCATTTTTTTAGAGTATCGGTTTTGTAACTCAACTTGACAAAGTAACTCACTAACGTGGCAAGTGCAAGAACTATAGATTTTTTTTCTCGGGATACACGATTGCACATGTTTTATGTGGATGTATAGTTGTGTATCCTAAGAAAAAAAAAATCTACGATTCTTACAGGTACACGCCAGTTGAGTTTCTTAATATTTGATATTAGATGACTATTTATTTTCAAAGCTTTGGATGAAGCTGAAAAAGTTTTCATTTTTTAAGATAAGTTCTACTATTCTACGCCCCCAAAATCTAGGAAGGTGTGACATTATATAGTTATATTTTGATCTACATCCTTATGGCATCCAATCATGTTTTTTTATTTTATTTATGACACATGGAAATATTGTGGGATCTTCAAAATGCACCATAATTGCACTCTAGTAAGAGGTTGGATCCTATGGTTTCAAAATTCAATATTTCGTTTAGTTTCACCTTGCCATTCTTAAGAAAAGCCATTTGACTCAGTTTATATCAATATATAAAATAAAGTCAAACCCATCATTTTAGAACTCGAGATTTTTTTTTAATCTAGGTTGACTCTGCCAAGTTTTATTGATCTGTAAGTATCAACCCCAAGTCATCCCAATTTTTCCATGTAGCCTAAAATCCTGTAATACCTCATATTCGAGGAAACTCTGTTCGACTTAGTACCTAAGTCGAGCTAAGTGGCCACTCTACCTACATTAAAGAGAGTCAAGGAGGGTAGAGTCTCAAGATGAGCTCTTCCCTTTCTTTATGTAGGGAAATGGAAACTATCCCAAGAATCTAGAAGCGTTTGACCACATCAAGTACTCCATTTTCTTAAATGGTAACTTTCAAATTAGGGACTCTTTCTATTAATTGACTCCTTGATTGGGGAAAAATTATACCCACATCCTTGAGATTTTTGGGAGGGTAGTTCTCAATCATTTGCAATAAGTAAGGAGGTTAATAGCAAGAGGGAAAAGTTAAGGAAAGAGAATTGCCCATAAAAAGAGGATATGTTATTGAAGAAATGACTTTTTGAGGGCATTGGGAGAATTGGGAAGTCATTTTCTATTGCATTTTCCCTTAATCTATCTAACTTGGGCAACAAAAGAAGGGCTCGCCACTGAAGCTATAGTTTGAGTTATAAAGGGTGAACTCGAATTTTACCCTACGTGTATCTATATTGACTTTGACATAAGTGTTTTATTTTTAGTCCTAACTAAACTCAATTTTGGGTTCTAATTCAGGTCTTGAGAGATATTTGATTAATGGCTCATAACTAGACTTTGTCTATTAAATATTAGCTTTTAGATAAAAACATCTAATTATCTCACCAAAGTTGTATACTAAAGATTGAGTTAATATTTTTTAGAATGCGTTCAATGTTGTAGACACCCCATTTTTACCTAGGCCGAGTTTGAGAGCATTAAAAACCTTTTGAAAATGGACTTGACCCACGTAATTTTTCAAAATAATTTAAAATCCAATTTTCGAGAAGTCAGATGATCCGAAGGACATTTTCAGAGAAAATTTTAAGTCTAGCTAAACCTTACCTTCGGCCAAGTCATATTTAATCATGGAATGACCTCATCCACACTAAAGGCAAAATTTGATACAGTTGAATCTTAAGTTTAGCCAAAGTTAAAGTTTTGCCTTACTGAACCTTAAGTTCTATCAGTATTAAATTTAGCTTGGCCGAACTTTGAGTTCAACCCAAACAATTAGAACAATTGTTAAGTCCATGTGCATTCGAGTTTTCTTAATAAAAATGACCCCTTAACCCTTCCTCTTAGTGGCTTATTTTTCTAGAAATCATTCCTTAATCTCTCTTCTACCATCCAACCTTTTACAAAGATTACATAACACTCATGGCATTCAATAAAATTTAACCAGTTTTTAAAGTCTATGACACTGTTGTCCATCCTAGAGAATTTTCTAGAATTTATACCCAATGACTAACCTATCCCTAGTTTGTTAGAGATTCTCTCAAAGGAAATGATCAAAGAAGCCAAAGATATATCATCTAATTACATATCATTTGGCTTGGTTCCCTCACATTTGACTTAAGCTCAAGGTCTTAAGATCATTTTAACCTCTATTATATCCATTGATTATCAAGATCGGTGAGACCCAACAGGAAGATAAAGACCATCAAGGCCAAAGTTAGAAGGAGTAATTGTGATTTTTCATGAAGATTTTTCCTAGAATATTTGGGTAACCAAGGTTTTAGGACAAGTTACCTCCAAGGGTCTCCAAAATCTTATAAATAAGAGACCATTTCAAAACAAAGAGGAGAAACTCATTTGGTGATTTAAAATTCTGCCTAAATCTCTCTAAACCTTCCTATTATCTTAAAACCTCTTTAAAAATCCCTAAAACTCAACCTAAGGGCAAGAAGAAGAAAAAGACTAAGGTGAGGTTAAACTTTCCATTTTTTTCCCTCTAATCTCCTTCTGTAACACCCTGAATTTTTAATTCGTATCTCGAGAAAAAAATAAATAATGAAATTGTAAGAAAATCTTGAAAGTGGGACTTAGGGTAAAACTGTAGGACATTGTTCTGATCATTTTTAATTGAATCTAACCTCACCATTAGATTCAAAATGATCGAAAAACATAGTTTAGCCTGTAAGCACGCTCAAATGCGAGTCCAAATATAAAAGTTGCAAAATCATCGATTACCGGATCGGACCAAACTAAAATAGTGACTTTTTGTTAGAGAAAGAATTAATAAGATTCGATTATACCATTGCGTTCATAATAAAAAATTATTGAATATGGATTATTTATTTGTCGTTTTTGGAGATCAGGAAGTCGAATTATCGTCAAAAACGAAAACGACATCAAGTTTAGGGGTCACCTCCGGCCAAAAATGTAAATTTTTTATGGAGACATAATTTGTAGAAATTGACTGCACCATTAGATCCGAAACGAAAAATTAGGTGAAATAGAGTATTCATTTGTCAATTTTGGAGTTCGGATGATCAAGTTATCATCGATCAAAACAATTGACAAAATATCGAATTCGTCCCACATTTTATTTAATAATATTTTTAATTTTTTTTATGTCATCTTCCCCAACTCGTCAATACAGCTGCGCGACATAATAAACGAAAAAAAAAATTTGTTTTTTCTTCTGATCTTCCACCTCAGATCCCTCACAAACGGTCCATTTTCGACGATCACCGTAGAAGAGAAAAAGATCCGCAGCTGCGTTCTCTACAAAACCCACCCATCCTCTTTCCATTTCACTTTCTTTTTCATTCAATATCGTCAAAAATCAGCCGTATTTGGATACGGAAATTTTGAAATTTTGACCTCGGATTTCGTTCGTTTCAGGGTCAAATCGTCTTCCGACGCAGAAGGGAGAAACGTCTGCAGCCTCATTCTCTACATAACCCAACTAAATTCCTTTCGTTTTCTCGTCTTTTTCACCCCGTATAGTCAAAAATCAGCCGTATTTTTATACGGAGATTTCGTAACTTCGACCTCGATTTTCATCGATTTCGGGGTCAAACTGTCTTTCGTCGTAGAAGGGAGAAGAGATGAGCACATCGAGATCTTCGAAACCACCAGGTCGATTTCAAAAAGCAGCCGCTTCGAAGTTCTATTCGTCTCGATTTTCGTGTCGATCGCCTCGATTTCTGTGCACACTCTTTGATCATTTCGCCTAGAGATTGTAAGGAACTCTCAATTTCTATTAGTAATCGTAGATTGTGAAAATTGCATTTAGTATTTTATTAAAAATTTGTGGTGAGTTTCCAAAATATAGAATTCTTATGTTATTTAAAAATTCACGCCAGAAATTGCATGTTTGATATGTTTAATTGTATTTTTAACAAATTATACGTGGGTAGGATATTTTATCGGGTTATTTCTATCAGTTGGGTCCTGTGCACCGCTCGGACCCTGTTTTAATATAAGTTTTGTATTTTTTCAAGGTTTTTGATAGAAATAAACTTCATAGTTAGAAAAACGATTTACTATTCAATTAACTCATGTTGAGTTGATGAATATCAGAAAATGGATGTTTTATTGAAGGGATTGAAAATTGTAAAAAATTGAAAAAAGGGAAAAAGGGTATGAAACGGTAAAATGTCAGAGTCACACCTGAGGGGTAATGTCTGCATTTTACGTTGTTGTGCTGTGTGTAGGTTGGTGAACAGATATCCAGAGATAATATTATTGGTTGCATGTTTATTTCCTTTCTGTTAGCGCGAGGCGCTGTTTACGTTTCCGTTATGTTATTTATTTTAGGCCGGGTGGCCACACTTGCATGGTAGGAAACTAGATATCTATTCTCAACCTTGTATTCTTAATTTCTCTTTTATTTTTCAAATAAAAATTATATATATATATATATAATATATATATATATATATATATTATATATATATATATATATATATATATATATATGTAACTATTTTGTGAGCTGTTAAAGAGTTTGTGAATGCCTGAAGGGATAGTGCGTCATATCATCCGGAGTGGTGTGTACTATCCTGGGATGTACAATAGGGACCACCAAGCTCATACGTGGTATGGGACGCGTATGAGAATGGAGTCACAACTGGAATCCGGGATATTCCTATTTATCTTTACCAGTGAACTTGTAATGTAAAAGTGGTCGTATACGAATGGTTTGTATATTTGGGAATCACATGTACGCCTGATAGGCATAGACAAAGATGATTGGTCAGTGCTCACTAACAATCTATAGTAGTCGAACGTTCTGACACATCGAAAAGAGATCCATTGCTTACGGTCACGTCAAACGGCCAGCCTGAGCCGGATAAATGGTCAACCAAGCGTGGTAAACAGCGACCAGCCACAAAATCAGGAACTAAAAGCCAGAAAAGAATTGTAATATCATGTCCCGACTATGAGCGATCCAATCGTGAATCCCAACTCTCTAATTCCAATACTCCACCATTGTATATTATGTATCTGTTGCTTATTTTGATATATAAAATGAAATGCATGTTTATTGTTTCCATTTGATCAATTAGATTTGTATAAAAAGAGAATGTTATAGTGAGTACTGCTGATCGATGTAATGTGAGTTTTAAAATGTTTAGTTGCTCATCCCTGACTATATGTACCAGTTAATCGTAGTTTTCTTCTGTAAAACTTTGTTTATTTTAAAATGATTCAGTATGTTTATTCGTTCATGTTAGGAGAGGTTATTGACAGAAATTGTTGCTTCCTTACTGGGTAACCATTGTTACTCACCCTTTCATTCTCCATTTTTTAGTTTTAGATCCGAAGCTTAGCGAGGCAGGAGTAGAACATGAGTGAGAATCATCTGGTGGGTCAGATAGATAGCCAGAGTCTGTCACTTGGTGAGTATTGGGGTTATACCCCTAGTGGTATCGATTCGTCAAAGAGTTATATAGATTTTTGTTTTGAGTGTTAGGAATTTTGTTAGAGTGAGGAACCTCTATAAAATCCTGTATATAAATTTTCTTCTTCCGCACTCTGATAATTCGTACGTTATTAGACTTATATAGGTTTTCGCTAGTATTATATTTTGTATATATATGCAGGATTGTATGTCGTTTATCAGGTGCAGGTTGAACGCCTTGGAATGCTAACATAAACAGAGGAGACTATGCCGAAATTTCGAGGTGCCACCTAGTACCTCGAGATCTGACATAGGGATTTATGTTAGCGTTCGGCGAGGCGCCACACCTTCCTTATTACCCTCCTTTTTATTTTAAGCATTTTTCACATTTGTAAGTTTAATTTCATGTCTTCTAATTTAGTTTCCTAGACTTTTAGTCTACAGGCTTAGGGAGAGAAAGTAACTCCTCTTTAAGGTAATTTCTCCCAATAAGTCCTCAATAAGCTCTTTGAGAGTATTATATTAGGTTACTTTACTTTTATTTACTCTAATGCAATTTAATTTTTATAGCATAAATGCTTTCAATTTCTTGTAATTTCAATTTTAGAATAATTATTTTTTATCTTACTTTCTTTTATGGCAATAGAGCTAAAGAGTAAACCCTCCTTCGAGATAATCTTCTCTTGATAAGTCCATCACATGCATACATTTTGCACATATTCACTTCTAAAATGACTACAAGCAAGAGTGTATGTCTTATGCGCATATATTTAACATTTAGAATCAACAAAAATAGTCCAAAAAATAGACAAAAATTTCATGCATGTAGTCTTGATTCCTACATAGTATGATTAAAATCATGAATCTCACCAAAGAGTCAAACCAATAAACAAAATTTCTTAAGGGAGCACATAATCTAATTTTAAAACTTTGGGACCCCAAATGGTGAAATACATGTGAATTTCCATCAATGTCCTCAGCTCACAAAAAAAAATTCAATAAGCACCTACTTCTAGTAGTGGCTTGCTCATTATCTTAATTTGTTCATTCTTCAAAATAAAATTATAGCTAATTTTTCCTTAACTTTCTTTATAATTCTCTTTATTTTCAAAATTCAAAAAATGAGTTTCTTAGTTCACCTTTGATCAATTTATTGGCAACCATCTTAGGATGAGAGGAATAAGGTGTCCTTGCCCCTCAATCGAATCTCATCACTTTAAATTTTCTAGGTAGAACTTTTCCTTTTATCTTTGGATATGTAAGTCACCACAAGCAAAGAAAAACATAATTTCAAAACTCTTTTATGGTGTCCATTCACACTTTAATTGAATAGTGGCAACTCCTAAACCTATATAGATGAGCTCAAACCCTCAAAGGTTTTGAAGCTTATGTATCTACAAATGCCAATTTGTTTTTCTTAACATTTTTTATCGTCAATCTTTGCTTTCCCAATTTATTAACACGATGTTTTTTTTTATTACTACTAGTGAATATTGGTAAATCAAAATCCCAAGTTCAAAATGTGCAAAAAAGTAATAAAATCTTAGGAGTTTGAGGTCGATCCACATGGATTGACTAGTATAACAAAAAAACATGAAAACAAATATAAAAAAATCTAAATTTAAAATATCAAATTTAAAATAAAATTTAATCGAATAAAAAATTAAAATTTGATATGAGAAAAACTATTAAGGATTCGAAGATCCACAACAAAATTAAAATTGATAAATTTTTTTATTGATTTTTTATCACTCAATTAAAGCAAATTTAGAATTAAGATTCACACTAGTTAGATTTTCATAAATACATTAGATTTATCAATTATTATTTTTAAAAAATTTTCAGACCTTAATTTACTACATGGAATCTCAAATTATGTAATGCACATCGGATCAATATTATAGAAGTAAATTAAATGATTAAGAATCAAATTAAACAATAAATAAATAAATTCAAGAACGTTAATATACTAATTCATCAATAATAATAATAAAAATCAAATTAAAATTTCATGGCTTCTCTTCTCACATTAACAATGATTTTAGCCAATCATCGTAAAATATATCACTATGTTCATCGACTAAAACAAATAAAAATTAAACTTGAGAGAGTGTGAACACAATCCGTTTACTTCTTTACGTTAAATTTCTCTTCAATCCTTCACTTTCCCTTCTTAATAGTTGAATTTCTTAATAGAATAGAGATAATTTGAAGTGACTTGGAAGAAAAAATAGAGAGTAAGGAAAATTAGAAGATGGTTAAGTGGAAGGATTTGAAGATGTTAATCATGGTGGTTAATTAGGGTTAGTGATTGGAGAGATTAAATAGAAAAAGAAAATAAATATTGGGAGATTGGAAAATTTTGGAGGATGGGGGAAATAGTGAAAATTTGGGACAACAAACATTTTATTTTGAATTATCAAATATATATATATACTCAAAATAAAATCCACTTAGGGAACATTTTGAACAATGAGGTTCAAAGTCTAAATTATGTTCAGAAAATTTTTATGAGATTTTTTGTTTTAAGAGAGAATTGGTGACGGTTTGGATACAAATAAGAGTCGTCGTAATATGAAGACCCCTCTGGCGCCCCCCCCCCCCCCCCCCAATCACATAATCATAGATCATTTGTCTTGGGATACACAAGAAAAATATTTATGAATATACATATCCCAAGGCAAATGATCTACGATTCTATGATGGGGGTGTAAGGGATTTGTGTCAGAAAGGGGAGTCAGAAAATCGTTAGTCTACAAACAAATCAACCTGTTCCACTATTTTTTCTTTGGATGGATAAGTTGGACTCAAACCCATAACTTCGAAGTTGCGTAATATGTGAGATATACATGGATCTTTTTCTCTATTTTTTGCTAAGTGGAGCTATAGATGGATCTAAGTCCTGTATTTCTGATGCTTTCTCTTGATAACTTTATGAAGGATGTCAATGTACCTTGGGTCATTAAATCCCACGAGCTACCCTTAAGGCCAATCCCTTGATTTTTGGCACATCCCATCTCACTTGTCAACCTAATCACACCATTGAATTTGGGCTTTTTTCATTATAATCTAGGCCTGAAACATAATATGAAATCTTAAACAAATTTTCTTTTTTCTTGAAAAAAAGATTTTTGTACTATTTAAGAATTGTTTTGGTGATACTTCACTTAACAACTCATCATGATTCATTATAGAGGATGTTAGAGTTTTACACCAACTGCCAACCTGATGCAATCCTCCTTTGTTTGGATTTGAAATCGACACTTTACAACTACAAAAGTAAATTATTTTTCAAGTGCACAATTACATTTTTAAAAACAACCACTTTTAATTACATAATTTCCAAAAGAAAACCAGTTTTTAAGAGAGAGTTCCAAAAAAATTGTGGAAGTTCTAATATCCACTTGAGAAATTAAATTTCCATATTTGACATTGACCCGGATTTTAGCTTGTTTTAAAATTTTGGGATAAGTAAGACTTCAATGATAAATTGATAAGATGATTCAAGCTGCCTCAAGAATAATCTCTAAAATGTTAAATTTTTTAAGGAACATTTACATAATCTACTTATAATCCTCCATATTTTGGTGAATATTTGAGATGCCTCTCTCTCTCTTCAAACCGGTGACATCTCAAATGGCCTAATAGAAAATGGCCTTGTTGCCTTCATCTTCAACTTATAGCCAAAAAGCCTTTTGATTTTTCTTTCCAAAATAGTCATCTCTGAACTCTTGATTTTCACTCTTAAATATATGATATAATTTTTGGAGGAATAGGATGATAGAATTTTGACTATTAAAATCAAGGATCAATGGATTGAAATTTAGATGGCGTTTGGATAGGACTCCTTCGCTACTTCTGACTCTTGTGGGGAGTTAGAAGTCGTTTGGATAATTTAGATAAACAACTCTTTCAAATAATTACTCCGCGCAAAAGCAAAAAATTGCTCTTTATGAAAAAGTCGTTATAACCTACTTCTCAATTTCGCATCTTGCGGGGAATAATATTTTAACGACTCATTTTACTGAAATACCCCATTTTATTAATTTTTTACGAAAATACCCCCATTTTAAATACATTATATTAATATTTAATATTTTAAATATTAGTTTAAATAGTATAGAATTTTAGTAGGCGTTTGGATAGGACTCCTTGACTACTTCTGACTCTTGCGGGGAGTTAGAAGTCGTTTGGATGCGTTTAGATGAACAACTCCTTCGAAGAGTTATTCCGCGCAAGAGCAAGAAATTACTCTTTGAGAAGAAGTCGAGAAAACCTATTTCTCAAAACTCATCTTGCGGGGAGTCAAAATCTAACGGTTCGTTTTACCAAAATACCCTTAACTTTATTAATTTTCTATGAAAATATTCCTAATTCATTTGCCCTTTAAATCAAATGAAAGAAACATTTATTAATATTAATTTTTTATTTTTTTATTTTGAGTATAATGGATTTAAACACATTATATTAATATTAATAGTTAAAATATTATATTATATTATATTAATATTTATAGTTAAAATGTCAAAAATAATATAGTTTAAAGGCATATTATGACACTAAAAGACAGTCTATCAAATTTTTTTTTTTAATTTTGAGTATAATGGATTTAAACACATTATATTAATATTTAATATTTAAAATATTATATCATATTATATTAATATTTATTATTTAAAATATTATATTATATTAATATTAATAGTTAAAATGTCAAAAACAATATAGTTTGAAGGCATATTATGACACTAAAAGACAGTCGGTCAAATTTTTTTTTTTAATTTTGAGTATAATGGATTTAAACACATTATATTAATATTTAATATTTAAAATATTATATTATATTATATTAATATTTATTATATTATATTATATTAATATTTATAGTTAAAATGTCAAAAACAATATAGTTTGAAGGCATATTATGACATTAAAAGACAGTTTGTCAAAAAAAAAATTTATTTTGAGTATAATGGATTTAAACACATTATATTAATATTTGATATTTAAAATATTATATTATATTATATTATATTATATTAATATTTATAGTTAAAATATAAAAAATAGTATAGTTTGAAGGCATATTATGACACTAAAAGACAGTCTGTCAAATTTTTTTTAATATTATGTCATATTATGTCAAAAACAGTCTGTCAAATTTTTTTTAAAATTTTGAGTATAATGGATTTAAACATATTATATTAATATTTAATATTTAAAATATTATATTATATTATATTATATTAATATTTATTATATTATATTATATTATATTAATATTTATAGTTAAAATGTCAAAAACAGTATAGTTTGAAGGCATATTATGACACTAAAAGATAAAAAATAGTAACTGGTATAACATAAGGGTATTCTGGTCTTTTTTCTAAAAGTCATGAGAAGTAAGTATAGTTCCCAAACAGACTTCCAGCACAAAAGTATTTTTGCTAGTATTTCATAGAGTTGATTGCCAAACGCTATTTCTGCACATAATTACTTTTCCAGCTCCTCCATAGAGTACTTCAGCTCCTGTTCTTTGGAAGAGTAATTCTGCTCCTGATATCCAAACAGGCCCTTAAGATCTTGAAGATGGAAGATTTTTGGAAGCACAATCAAGGACTTTTAGTTAGGATTGATAACGAGAGAGCTTTTAAATCAAATTTCATTAACTTATAAAAACAATCGAGATCAACTAACATGTATCTCAAATATTCACCAAAATGTGGATGAATACATCCAAATCACTTATCTAAATTCATTAATTTTATTTGGGAGAAACTAATCCTACAGTCACACACATCACCCTCTCGTAAGGTCCTACATGCAATTAATTGAGTCGTGGGTCAACTGGACCCACGAGTGTGCCCCAAGGATTTCATAGTTTCGTGCGGGTTTTGAGCACTTGACCTAACATTCCAGAGGGGCCTATCAAGACTCGGCTTGCCACTAGGCCCCTTGTGTTCTGAACCATTTCAGTTCTTATGGTTGTGAATTGCATGCAAATTGGTGCGGACCCACAGACAAAGAAAAATCTAACTTTTTTAAATAACCCGTAAAAAAAAAAATAATAAAAATGTTTCCAGGGATCTTCAAAATTTTCAAGAAGCTTTTCTAATCTTGAAAACGAATAATCGGTGGAAGACTTGTCTTTTACTACGTTTACCTGAAGCCGCCGGTAATTTGACCCATATGCTTGTTGCCCAAGCATCATGCCTCTTCACACGGAGTTTAGACACCAGACTCTAGAACCTTCCTTTATACAGACACATCCGTATCAAAAGTTTGATGAGGATAAAATTTCCTCCCATGCTCAAAACCCAAAAAAACAAAGAAAAAACGGTGATTACTAAATACAAATATCAATGGATAGTCGTAATTCAAATATTATCTGAAAATTTCAGATATCGGCTTCAAATACAGATAATTTTATATATTTGAATTCTTCTTAGATTCAGATTTGGATATTAACATTAACATTTGAAATCCTATTTGAAATAATATATAATATATTTTTATTTTATTTATTTATTTTATATATAAATAATATAATATATATTATTTAATTTAAGTTATTTACTATATATATTCTATAATATATAATAGATTTTTTAATAATAAAAAATCAATTGAATAAGTAAAAAATTACGTTTTTGTTTTTTTAATATACAAATTATTCGAATTCTAATTGGATATTATCCGATATCCGATAGGATATTCGGACTCAAATTTGAATAGAATTTTAGAACATCTATAGGATTCAAATTTGAATTCGGATATCAGATAAATTTTTTGGATTTAGATTCAGATATTACTGTATTTGAACCGCTAAGCATCCGTTGACGATCCTAACCACGTGGCATACTGTTCATATCTAATAGCTTCACATATACTAGGTTGCCACTTGTTTAGAATCAATACTAAAACTTAGGATCATTGATGAGGTGTTAACCATTTGATTAAGTATGCATGATTAATAATTAGAAAATACTAAAGTGACTAAGTACAACACGGCACTAACATGGAGGTGCACACAAAATCAAGGCCAAATTTACAGTGGGGGCACTTACCCCATAAGAATTTTTAAAGTCTATAGATTAGTGAGCTATTGCGATAGATTTTAGTAACGAATAAAAAACATCTACCACTATTATCCCACAAATTATTTTTTTTCCACTTTTAATTGTCCTCACAAATGTATTTTTTGACTCTTCGTTGCCCCTATAACAAAATTCTACTCTTGATTGGCCCCATATAAGCAAAATCCTGACTCCATCCCTACACGAAATCTAGATTTTCTCCTTGAGATATGGGTGAAAAGCATCAATGATTATGTGTGTACCACCCTTCTACGTTAGCACAATGCCTAACGTCTTGTCCAGCACAGTCATTCAAGCACGACACTTAATATTTTATAGCTTTTAAGGACTTCATATCTATTACAAGAATTGCCTATAATTGATGATTTATATATATATATATCTCTTTTGTTTTAGATTTTTAGGTGTATAACTTGATTTTATTTGGTAATATAAAATCATCAATCTTGTTTATGTTATGTTATTAATATCATGTCTTGAATTGGTAAGGGCAAGCAGGTGAAGTGTGGGTTAGACGCATGTCACGGGTTCGATTTCCTTCTTGAATTTTTTTCATGATTTAATTAGGGAAGCATGACGGTGGATTCCTGTGATAATCCTCTCCAAGATTAGTCGTGATATGTGCAAATTGACCGGACATTTGGTTAGTAAAAAAAATACCATGTCTTGAATTTTATTTTATTTTTCAGAATGTCGTGGCATGTGATCAAGACAATGCTTGACGGTTGTGATTTATGTGAAGGAATGTCTAGAATAGTACTATATGTCAGTCTTGTTAGTTCATGGCATTGCCGCTTTTTATTAATGATAGTGTGCGTCCCTTGCTAGTCAATTCATCGTCTCCTGACCATAAAAGATGGTTGTTGATTAATCACCAACTCTCTTTTTGATAATTTTTTAGTGCAATCGAACAACAATTTTTATTTTCTTTAAATATCTCATTTTTCCGGACCATTTTTACAATGACTTCATGTTTCTTTGGGCCAAATTCCATGCAATCAATCATAAGGACCTTGATTTTTTTTTTTCGTGGTCGAATTATCATGGCTCAATGACAGATGATTATTTTACCCACCACTTGTGTGCCTATCAAAATTTGGACTAATAGGTGATTTTGTGGCCATTTCATTTAAGTATCTTTAATCATTATTAGGACTGCAAACTTGGCGGGCTAGCACGAACTCAACACGGACTCAACCCGATTGATAGGCAAATTTGACTTGAGTTAAAGTAGTGACTTAAGCCAATTGTGATGGGCTCGCTTGATTCTAACGGTTTAAATAGTGACCCAGTCAAATTTGTAAAAAAGATTGGTCAAAATTTTGGGTGACTTTTAACATACCCCATCACAATTTGGTGAATATTGGAGATGCGCCATGTGTTTTGAAATTGATGATTTACCCTTTTGAGCTATAATATTCTCTTATAAACTAATGGAAAATGATCAAACTTAGAAATATGTTAATTAATGGGCTTAAATGGATTGTCACGTTGGAAAAATAACACTACAACCCCCTAAAATTCAAGTTTAGACCATATTTAAAATATAAAAAAAAAATTGGATTTGATCCTTGTTTTGAAGAAGGACGGCCACTAAATTCTTAAAATTTAAATTCAAATCCAATTCCAATGGTGAATTTTTTTTTTTTAAAAAGTTAATAAATCTTGTCGTCTACACCTTATGGCATTGGGTCATGTTTTTTAAGTTGAAGTTACCTTACTTAATGTTTCATTTTTTGCGTGTAGACATGAAATGTTCACAATGAACTTCAATACTATATTGTTTGGAGTCGCCACCATTCTTTTTTGAAATGGGTGTGAATGGGCACCCGGATTGATTCTTTTGAAAACCATTTTTTTCATGGCATTGTAGTGACTCTCATATGTTGGAAAGGGAACGGTCTACCTAAGATCTAGGTAATGAGGTCCGGTTAGAGGATGGGGAAGGTGTTAGGCACCCCATCCTCTCCACCAAAGGTGGTTACCTTGTTTGGCCATTTTATTTTGTAAAAAACTCAAGAAAACAAATATTAAAATGCATGAGAATGTATGGTAAGAGTGGTGTGTGCATTAAGTGGAATGTTCCCTAAAAAAGGGATTTTGATTTCAATGTGGCATTAGGGACATTCTATGGAAGAGAATGACCCATATAATCACATTAAATTTATGAAATGAATGTTGGTTTGAACTCTTAGAGAGACTCCATAATGGAGCTCCCTTGAAGTCACAACCATGATGTATGTATGCATGGCTAGAAACTTAGTGTTTCACCCCATCAAGAGGGTGACACATTTCTTCATCATTGCCATGCATAAGTGAGTGTGTGCATTGTGTACAAGATGATGCATGAGATTGGGATGAAAAGGGCTTCAACCCCCATCCTTTCGATTGAACCTTAGTCCAATCTACCGGGGATGGGAGAGGGTGTGCATTACATCCTAAAGGATTTCTAAAAGAGAAAATAAAATAGAGGATTAGAATAAGAAGATGCAAGCTTTAAAATAAATAACTACATCTTATCCCCACCTTGTCTCTTAATGAACTTGAACCTTGAAGAGTAGGCTTGAGAGATGAATGGGATGATTGAGGGTTGAGTTGAAGTTTAGAAGATGAGAGAATGAGTAGGAATTTTTGTAGAGTTTTAGGTTGAGAGATGGGGGCTTGAGAGCATGAGTTGTTCATAGAAAATGAGGGTATTTATAGAGTTTTTGGAGGACTTTTGGGGATAAAGTGATCCAACCCTAAAAATGAAGAAAATGGACATGAGATTTAGGTTATTTCTTTTTGGATTTTTCATTTGTATGGGGGTAAAGATGACATTTGTGAAGAAACCCTAAAAGCATGCTTTGATCCTTGGTTTTTTGGTAAATAGAGGTGAAAGAACAAAAGTACTTTTGGGAGGGTGAATGGGGGAGTGACATGTGTAAAGGTGGAGTGGTAGGTAAAAAGTAGATCTTGGTTTATTTGTAAATAACTCATAAAGCAAGGGTGGAAGTGTAGTTTTGAAATGGACCAATGGGAAAACAAAAGCACATTTGAGAGGGTGAATAGGAGGATGACATGTGTAAAGGTAAAGTGGTAGGTGAAAAGTAGACTTTGGTTCATTTGTAAATAACAAATAAAGCAAGGGTGGAAGTATAATTTTGAAATGGACCAATGAGAGAACTCCATGTATGTACTTGAAGATTCCCACCTTTTGAGGGCATAATGGGAAGTTCCCTCACCTTTATGGATTATTACCAAAGACCAAATAACCTTTTTGGTTTGACTAAACTTTTTTAAGAAGGGCATTCTTGAGTTTTCACAAAGGGAAAGTTGACCCTCCAATTAGATGATGCATTGGGTATTGGGGGCTTATGAGGTATCAACATGTGTCATCATATAAAGGGTGAGAGAATGGACTTGGGTTTGGGTTTGGGATATGGACTTGGATTTGGGCTTAGGATGGACTTGGTTTTGGGTTAGGACATGGACTTGGATTTGGGTTTGGGATATGGAATTGGATTTGGGTTGGGTGATGGGCATAGGTTTAGGTGGATTAGGGACAAGGTATGGGCATGCGATGATATGAGATGATGCATGTATGCATGAAAATGATACAAAATAGCAATGTGGGTCCGTCGAAGAACTTGAGTTCTAAATCGAAATTAATTCGAGAAAATTTGGATTTTCCTATGGATTCGTGCAAATTGGGGTGTCTACATTGCGTTCAACTGATTTGACCCACCGATCAGATCAGTTTGGACTAACCCTGTCAATCATAAGGGTCAATAACCTGTCCGGTCTTAAAACAGTGGCTTCGCAAACCCAACTCAACCTAAACCCAATGTTATAGATTAATATATTAATTATATTTTTTATTTTTATTTTTAAAGTATTTTTTAATTATTCTTCCTATAAGTAAGAAAAAAAAAATATTTTTTTATTTTATTTTTCTTTCTATTTGAGTCCATTGTTTTTTATGTTTACACATAGTAATATGCATAGATTTCTCGATGAAGAGTCATTTCATTAATGTTATAGACATCTAGGGACTAAGGAGTGAAGGGAAGCATCATCATGAGGAATTTTTTTCAATTTAAGTTTTTTATTTCATCTTATTATTATGACTAGTGGATGATTGGATTATTAGTGTGGGCTTTGGCTTTATATGATTTGCCTACTCTTTTTTTTAATAACGGATTTGGAGGTAGTATACGATTTTATTTACTAATATTTTATTTTTTTTATATTGTATTTCTTGTTTAAGATATACAATGCATTTGCCAATCAAAATGAATTTAAGGTTGTTCAACAAGTCCAAACCATTCTACCCATAAAAATTTACCTAACTCGAACTCAACTCCATTTTAGAAGCTCAAGCTCGGGTTGAGAGTTCTATCACTTGGGTAGAGCCTAGCTTTACCCTCCAACCAGCCCCACCTTTCCAAGTTGCAACCCTAATCATTATTGTTTGATTAAAA
The DNA here is from genome assembly GCF_017979445.1 of Akebia trifoliata. NCBI lineage: Eukaryota > Viridiplantae > Streptophyta > Magnoliopsida > Ranunculales > Lardizabalaceae > Akebia > Akebia trifoliata. The sequence goes on along the minus strand of NC_141388.1, from coordinate 7,995,848 downwards.
AGTTCAAGACTCAACGAAAAATACCTAAATCCAACAACAATAAATTACCAATCAAACTGATTTTTTAATAAGCAAGTCAATCAATACGTAAAATTATGCCATGATAAATCTTTTGAGATGTCAAAGGCCCGTTTGATAACTAAAATCGAAGGATTTTGAGCTTTTTTTTTAATCAATTTATCCAACTCACAATTAATTATAAAGGAAGTTACTTGGATGCGAGGCCTTAGGGGCTCATAGCTCAATTGATTTGACACATTGCAAAGCAACTATGAAGTCGTGGGTTCAAGCCCAGCTTAGAGTTTGCCCATCCAACAAAAAAAATAAAAAATAAAAAAGTTAATATCAATCAATATTTACTCGCTCTTTCAATGTATGATCTCAAGGTACAAAGTTGGTCGGATTTTGATAAATTCTTAAATTTGCTTAAATTTCTAAGCCATCGAATGAATCCTAAATCTAATTCTCTCAAACTACCTAATATACTTGGGGAACAAGTAAGAATATATGCACCAAGTCATGTCTCTTGGAGGATTGAAACCCTAACCCTAAATTTCTCAAGTTGACAGTGATGGTAAATGGTCAAGAAACATATTCCGCGTTTGTTCTTGGACTTCAATGCAAATATGCTGTAGTTACCCTCATCAATTTCATTTATTTATTATTATTTTTAAATATATTTTGTAATTAGTTATCTTTCGATGGAGATATTTGTTCACTTTTCAATTATTGACACCATGTGGGTGGGTAAGCATCTTCTACCCCCAAAATCAAATAAAAAAGAAGGGTCAAATTGGACCCACCACCCTCTCTTCCCACCCATCTTTGAGACTTTGACTATTGTAATCTCCTCCCAAGAAATTAATTTCTATGTCCCTAACATACATGACACACATGTGATGCTGGTCCCACCTCAAGAAAATCCCAATCAGTTAAATGCCATTAATAAACTCGACTAAGATAAATTAAATTACAATACATTAAATTATAATTATTTAAAAATTATTTTTATAATTTCCATCTGATTCGACACAATTTTTTAATTGATTTGATTGAGTTTTATAACCTAATAATTTATTGATTTGAGTTTTTGACCCAAAACAATGCATTTTCGAAGTGATTCGACCAAGTTTTTTAGTTATCCCAACGAGTTGGTCTTGTCGAATTATGTGGTCAAGTCACCTCAAAATCAAATTTTTTGAAACGATGACTGTAATGTAGTCAAGATTTATTACAATTCGGGAAAGATGAGGGAGATGGCAAAATCAAGAAGTTTGGTACAAAAATAATCTCCCCTATCTAAAACTAATCTTGTCCTTTTCTTCTTCATTGAGTTCATAATTTCAAATCTTAAGCCTTGTTTTGTATGCCACGAAAGACGGGAAAACCCAAAACTTTGAATTTCTTGTCTTTTGCAATTCTTATCTTTTGTAGTTGTTTACGATTTCAATGCTTGGTAAACCTTTTAGAAATTCTTCATAAAACATTGAGATTGCTTGGTTGAACATTGAAAATGCAAGACATCGAATAACAATATTTTACGCTATTTATATCTTTCTAATAAATATAGGAAAACACTAATTTTTAAAATAAAATCCTACGAAAAATGCTTTATAAAAATTCTTAGAATCTTCTTAAGAAATGAATTATTTTATCAAAACTCAATAATAACGATTATATGCATTTCAAGTTATGAACATGGAATCTAATAACATAAATTGACAGTACAAGCATTGTGATAATTATCTATTGAATATATATTTATATTCAAAGAATTATAATTTTTTATATAAAATAAGGTAGATTAAAAGGTGCTTAATCACAAGATCATATTTTATTTAAATACTTAAAAATTAGTTATTTTAATAAATAATATAAAATCTCAATTGACTTGATGGTGATTTTCTAAATAACGCTCGAGTCATCTTGATTGTCAAAAGGAAATCGTGTGAGATGATTCGCAGTAAAATCCATCATGTTCATAAATGATATTGAGATAACTCTAAAAGGATTCCTAATAAAACATGAATCTTTTTTTTTATTATTATTAGTAGGAATCCTTTTAGAGTTATCTCAATATCATTTATGAACATGATGGATTTTACTGTGAATCATCTCACACGATTTTCTTTTTGACAATCAAGATGACTCGAGCAATATTTTGAAAATCACCATCCAAAACGATGTCTCATTCCTAAACCAACATATGATGTCTACATAGCATGTTTTGATTGGATTTAAAACATATAGGACTGCGTAAACGACTTGTTTAGGAGCGCAATGCGTTTTAAACATGAACCAAAACTTGGCTAACGGGATACAATTCAGATTCATAAAATATACCCCGTAGTATCCTTAGAAAATCAGTATGATTAAGTACTAAAGTCTATGAAAATTGATTTATTTTTCACAAATGTTTCATGAAAAATGTCAAACCTTGTTTGAGATTAGAAAAGTTGAAAAGATAAACCTATAGAATTTATAATAAATAAAAAAATACAAAAAATATCCAACCAAGAAACCAACCAAAATCTCCCTCTCTATATAATAATTAAGCTGGTATGGGATCCTCTATTAACTTTTCTTTTCTTCTCTCTTTCTCTTTTTCGATTATTTTTATTCTCTGATGGTGATGCTCCACTATGAGTTCGTGTACACTGAACGAGGTCAATTCTGAGCTTCAGAAGATGTTTCATTATATACTTAGGTTAATGTTCTTTGACAAAAATAATATTTTTAATCTTTTGTTTTTCTTTCATCCACAAGTTTCTAATCTGAATGTCATATGGAGTACGAGGGAGACCATTCATAGGGGCCACCCTTGAATAACCTTTAGATTAAATTAATCAATATTTAATTAATTACTTGACAAATAAGCCAAGAATTAATGCAACAATTTACTATTTATTTCCCATTTTGTTATTCTAAGGGTCCATCCATTTTGTTTTTTTATGTCTAACATTACATTATTCAATCGGAATATAGGATGGTGAGTCGAAAGCCCACCAAAATTTAAAATAATAATAATAATAATAATTGGTGATTAGTAAAAAACTGAATATATATATACACAACCAATTAAAATATGACATGTAGGGAATCTCACTCTATGACCACTTTAGAGAAAGACTGATGATAATTTGACGGTCCTTTTCCAGACGCCTCCATACGCTTCTTGACATGACATTTCGAGAATCATAAATATTTTTCTTGTGTATCCCAATGCAAAGGTTATACGATTCTGTGATGGGTGTTTGTGAAAAAAGAGCGTCGGATTATCATGATTCTTACAGAAAACATTTACCCGAAAAAAGAAATAACAGAAGGAAAAGAATGAAATTGTGTAAGCATCGAGGATCTTGGGGACTGTCGGACTGGTAGAATTAATTTGGACATCATGGGAGAAGGTATGGAAAATCTCTTGACGTTTCAATCTTATCATGTTTTCGTGTGACCCACGACACGTTTTGAGGACTTTTGGAAACATGGTCATTTTTTTCAATTTGCTAATTCTAATGAGACTAATAATTCGATGCTAAGAAGATCGAGGGCTTTAGTTAAATTGATTTATTGATGTCAATGGCAGTGATGGAGGTCGAGTTAAAAATTTTACACGACACATCTTTTACTTTTACTAATATTCCAATTGACCGAGACCGAAAAACATCATCAAGTGAAACAATGTGGATCTCACAATTTCAAAATTCGGATTGAAATCTCACCCATAGACAAGACCAAGTTGTCTCGAACGAGTCAAATCATCTCAAATAAGATAAATTATTTAAGTCAATTTACAACAATTTATTTATATATATTTAAATAAAAATAATTATAATTTTTTTTTATAGATGTTTAATATTTAAATTCTAAAAAAATTAATTATTTTAATCAAAATTCTGATAATGATTGAGTGATGTTGCACCCACACTCTCAAACTTTGTTTTGATGCTTTGTGAGTCGATCATTCTCCAAGTACTAATCCCAAGTGCTGGAAATCAGTTCTTCATGAATAATCGTGTTCCATCATGTTAAGTACATTTTTTTTCCCAGAATTTTTTTGATTCTTTATGTACTTATAAGTTGTGACTATAACAAAATATTAATAATTATAGCAACTAAGAGGCAATTCGTTGAAATTGTAATGTTGATAAAAAGAAAAACCTTTACAAGTACGGAAACATCAATTGTTTAAATTCATTAAATATTTACTATGAAAAAGAAATAATATAAATTAAAGACTAATGATAATCTGACGCTCTTTTTTCAGACATTGCCATGCGTAACTTGGCATTTGCAAAATCACAAATCTCTTTCTTGTGTATCCCAAAGCAAAGGATCTACGATTCTGTGATGGGTGTGTATTAAAAAAGAGCGTCAGATTATCATGATTCTTACAGAAAACATTTACCCGAAAAAAGAAATAACAGAAGGAAAAGAATGAAATTGTGTAAGCATCGAGGATCTTGGGGACTGTCGGACTGGTAGAATTAATTTGGACATCATGGGAGAAGGTATGGAAAATCTCTTGACGTTTCAATCTTATCATGTTTTCGTGTGACCCACGACACGTTTTGAGGACTTTTGGAAACATGGTCATTTTTTTCAATTTGCTAATTCTAATGAGACTAATAATTCGATGCTAAGAAGATCGAGGGTTTTAGTTAAATTGATTTATTGATGTCAATGGCAGTGATGGAGGTCGAGTTAAAAATTTTACACGACACATCTTTTACTTTTACTAATATTCCAATTGACCGAGACCGAAAAACATCATCAAGTGAAACAATGTGGATCTCACAATTTCAAAATTCGGATTGAAATCTCACCCATAGACAAGACCAAGTTGTCTCGAACGAGTCAAATCATCTCAAATAAGATAAATTATTTAAGTCAATTTACAACAATTTATTTATATATATTTAAATAAAAATAATTATAATTTTTTTTTATAGATGTTTAATATTTAAATTCTAAAAAAATTAATTATTTTAATCAAAATTCTGATAATGATTGAGTGATGTTGCACCCACACTCTCAAACTTTGTTTTGATGCTTTGTGAGTCGATCATTCTCCAAGTACTAATCCCAAGTGCTGGAAATCAGTTCTTCATGAATAATCGTGTTCCATCATGTTAAGTACATTTTTTTTCCCAGAATTTTTTTGATTCTTTATGTACTTATAAGTTGTGACTATAACAAAATATTAATAATTATAGCAACTAAGAGGCAATTCGTTGAAATTGTAATGTTGATAAAAAGAAAAACCTTTACAAGTACGGAAACATCAATTGTTTAAATTCATTAAATATTTACTATGAAAAAGAAATAATATAAATTAAAGACTAATGATAATCTGACGCTCTTTTTTCAGACATTGCCATGCGTAACTTGGCATTTGCAAAATCACAAATCTCTTTCTTGTGTATCCCGAAGCAAAGGATTTAACGATTCTGTGATGGGGGCGTTTGAAAAAAGAGCATCAGATCATCACGACTCTAAATAAAAAACCATTAGGTCGTAACTGATTGGAGGTTGTAAGATCGAGAATAGCAATATTGGTAATATTAATGAAACCATAACAAAGGTAACAAGCTATGAAAATGGGATTAGAAAAAATATAACTGGCCTACAAGTATGAGTGACGAAGCACATGATTCTCATTTTAATTGACAATTTAGTTAAATAAAAAATGATTAATTTTTTATTATTCATAATGATGTTTGGTATTTTGTAAGTTTAAATAAGTAGATTTATTGTTCTATTACTCGAGAGTAAGTGATGATGGAGTAGGTAAGGCAAAGGGCTAATGAAAAGGTATAAATATGATAGCAAGAGGGAAAGGCTAAAGTGGGTGCATTAGGCACCGTGTGAAACACGGTGCTGACATGGATGCATGCCTGAAACCATAGATCATGCTTTCCTTGAGATACAAGCGAAAACATCTATGATTTTGTTCGCAACTCTACATCAACACAGTGTGAAATGCAGTGTCATGAATAGTCACCCAAACACGACTCATAGGACTATTGAATTAGTATATGTAACATGTACTACAACCCTATGATATTTTTAAGACTAATGATAATTTGACTCAAAATTTTCACTCGGCCAATATGGCAAATGCACAAAACTGTAAATCTTTTTCCTTATGTATCTTGAAAACCAAGATTTAGGGTTCTGTGGACTTACCATGTCAATCAAATATACATCTAGTGAAAATTTTAAAGTCAGAATATCACAACTCTATTTTTAAACATAGTGCTTTTGCTTCCGCAACGTGTTTTTCAGCAATGTGATGATGTATGACACCTAGGTTTGTTTCTTATGGGGGTAGGTTTGAAAAATCTCCCAAAGGTAGTATTTTTCAATGTGACCCCATACGTCTTGAAGATTCACTAAGACTTTGAGATGCTTGGTTTTTTATTCAATTCATTTCACATCACAAAAATATATCAATCGATTTTCCTTAATTTATCATTGATTTGAATCATTCTTCATGTCGAATGAACAATTGAGGTATAAAGATATTCAATGAGAAGATATTTTTCTAAAAGTGGAATATAACTTATTTCCTATCTTACTAAATTCAATGGATCTTAGCATCGAATTTATCCATTTTTTCACATTGTGCAATCATTTCAGTTCGATCATATAAAAGTCTTTCTTTTAAATGTAATTGTTTTTAAAATTTTATCATTCTTCAAAATATATCTGAAATAGATTTTTTAAATTTTGTCATGATCCCCCAATGCCAAAAATCAACCTTATTGGCCAAGATTAATTTCAAGCCGTTTCATTTGAACATCATTACAACCATTGGATTTAAAGCCCATTGTGAACTAATGTAACTTTGTTTCGATGGCTAAATCTACCAGAAGTTGGGCCAATCATACATGGGTCAAGTCCAGCTAGCAAAGTTTGTCAACTAGTGTTTTGGGTCGGTCAATGGTCACCACATCAACATCTTATACCTGACCTCTTAAAGTACCATTTTTTGCCCTTTATCTTTTTTTTTAAACTCGGCTTGGCATTTTCTAATGATGTGGATGCCCCTTTAAGTTTAATACATTGAACGTGAACCCTCGTGAGTTCTGTCACCATCCTACATGTTTCTTCACAGAAACGAAGACTCATTTTCCTTTTGTGTCTAGGCGTGAGTTTTTTTTTTTGTGACGAAAATAGTGTGTTTTTAGCTTATTTTTCTTCAAAGCTGATAATCAAATCACCAAACAAGATTCCATGGTCTATTGAAATAAATTATCAATAAATACTTTTGAATAAATGGGTTTCAAATTAACTTTTTCCAATTTCAATCTTGTCTACATTCATTCTGGTGAAAAATTCTAGTTTTCAGTTTTCAGTTTCATGTGTTGTTCAAATGAGATACACTGTATCATTGTCAGTATATATCATCACAAATGAAATGTTGTGCTGGAGGATAATATATTTAGAATATATCAATTATGATACTCTAGAATATTATATCAAGTTATTTTTCATATATTTTGGTTGATATAATATTTATAAATATTCTATTAGGATTTATGTAAAATTCATCCAAGAATTCTCAATAAATTATTTATTTTATATGGTATTAGAGTTTAAGCTATGCTGAGAGTTTAATCTTGATGCGCTATTCTTCGGCGATGGCACCATTGCTATTGCCGAACCAAAATCATTTTTTTTTCCTTTTCAATGAACATTACACCTTCATCTATATCTTTATAACCCCATACTCCACTCACTTATGTCTCATAATCTATATTTTCTTTTTATCTTAATACTCTTCAATGAGATTTCTTTTATAAGTTGCATTATAACAAATCTGATCTAGTGAGCAACTAGCCCCGACAAACTCAAAATTGAGTAGGATGACTTCATAAGCAAATGTCGATCACCAACAAGCACAATTGAATTTTTTTTTGCCATCAATGAACATGTTACTTTGTGAGATCAAGAACAGCTATTGAATGCAACCAAACCCCAAAGAGTTGGCCTAATGGCAAGGCGAGCCTTGATAAACTCCTCATGAAGGGTAGGTCAAGCGTTTGAAATCCTATGAAGCAATGAATTCCTTGGGGGCACTCTCTAGGTCTGATTGACCCTCGATTCAACCAATTGCAAGTAGGACTTTTTGAGAGGGGGGACCATGGGATTAGTCTCACCTGGAGGGTGGGGATACCTATGATAATAAATAAATAAATAATGCAACTAGCTGCCTATTCCTTCTTCAAAGGACCATGCAATTAAGGGGGAGTGTTAAAGAATTAGATGTATTAAGGTACATGAAATACACTGTATCATTGCCAATGTATCTCATCACAAATGGAATGTTGTGACGGAGGAAGATAAATTTAAAATATTTCAATTAGGATATTCTAGAATATTATATTAGGCCAATTTTCATTTATCAATATTTATAAATACCCCATTAGGGTTTATGTAATATTCATCCAAGAATTCTCAATAAATTATCTAATTTACAAAGTAATTAACCTTCTCAATGTGTTATAAGATTGCCACCACTAACATACTAGAAGAGGGTTTGTTGCCATGAATGAGTTGTTTTTGTGATGAAATTACTTCTTCCATTTTTATAACAATAAATTTTTCTAAGTAATGACAATTTGTTTTAGAAAATTTATTAAAATGGTCAATGTCATAGATCGAATCTTGATTTGGAGTTGGCACCATCTTGAATTCTAAGGTGTGAAATGCCGTTGGAAATAATTTTCTTAATGAAAATGATGTTTAAAGAAAAGATGCTCAAAATCAGATATTTGGGTGGGGACCTATATCTTTCGATTTTTGTACAACGACCTCAGACTTTTAATGCTTGCAAATTGGGCTGGCAATGGGTCTGGTGTAGGTGGGATGAAGCTATATCCATATCCTTATCCAACTATATATCCGATTTTTTTACCCATTTTTGCTAATGATATCCATATCCAACTATATATCCAAATTTTTTTAAGGATGTTTTATCCAACTTGTACCCAAATTTCAAACAGATATCCAAGTCGGATATATATACTTCATTATGACGATAATGAAAAACCTTAATTTTAGATTATACAAATATTTTATTGTGAATTTACCATATTAAACTCTAATAAATGGATATTCGAATTGGATATGGCACATATCCATATCCGACCACAATAATATTCGGATAAAATAATTGCAAACAAAATTTACCAAATTATTTGATATAAAAAATTGTACCCACACTCGAATAACTAGGTAGGATGAGTTGGGTAAGCAGATATTATCCTACCTACTTGTAAGAAATTTTAGAAGTATAAACATTGTATCTCAAGGAGCGCAGATCTATGGTTTCCTAACTTGTCACGTCAGGGTAATTGATTGAGTTTGCCAAGTGGGGTAATCAGATTATCACGACTCATCTTGAAAATGTGTTTCTCATTGGGATGTTATTATTTCGACCAATAGAACAGGAGGGGTGAACTCATGGCAAAAAGTATTCCTTTGATGAGGGCCTTTTAAAATGAAGTGTGTGCCATAGTGAATAAAAACACTAAAAATCGCAAAAATGGGGTTCTAAGTCCCAAGGGTTCCATGACCCAAGACCCTTCTGTGTTTTTTTTTTTTTTTTTTTGAGGTTCTTGAGTGCATGTAGTGCACATGGAGGGTTCCTGTTACTCCACTGAGATAGGTGTAGAAAATCACAAGGATCACGCAAAAATAAAATATAATAAGACATTATATTGCGACACGAACTTTTACCATGAGCACTCCAATTATATGATATTAGAATTAGCACACATGTTGGGGTGCTCTTTGTAAAATTTGATGTGGCAATAGAATCTCTCTAAAATAAAAGAGGGATAGAGAATTGGGTGAAGGGGTCTGCTTCTTCAAATCTTCAAAAGGACATATATAAAAGAATTGGATAGAGTTTCCTTTATTCTTCTTCTCTAGTGGGATTTCAGAAGTTTTCTAAGTTCTAGGGTCATTTTTGGAAATAAATGAGCTTAGGGGAAGGTTTTTTAATATTTCTATTGCCTAAGGTCTTTTTTTGAAATTTAATAAGATTGCAGGATTTTCAAATACTAAGCCTAGTTGGGATCTCAAAATATGAGTTCCCTTCTCCTCCCTCGATTTTCCAATGTTTTCAAATTTTGAAGCAGTGTTTTAAAATCATAATCAGTCAGGTTGGACCAAATTCATTAACTTCTACGGATCGAGCCAATAAAAATAATCAATTGGACCATCCAATTCAACTGGTTCAACCGATGTGACCAGTGAGCCAACCAAGTTTGTGAAAGGACGGTCCAACTTTTGAGTGATTTTTAACATATCCCTCTAAGATTTGGTGAAGATTTGAGATGTCTCTTATGTTTTGAAATTGTTGACATGTTCCATCTTATAAATTAAGAGTGTTGATTTTCTAATTAGAAAGTCTTCACTCGGTCAATACTCGGCTAACATGGTACCATGGATCTTTTTCCTCAGGATACACAACTACACATCCCCATAAAATATGTACAGTTGTGTATCCCAAGCAAAAAGATCTATGATTCCATGTCTATGCCAGGTCAACCAAGTATTGAGCTAAGCGAGTGAAGACTTTCTAGTTAGAAAATCATTATTTATAAACTAATGAATCTTAATAAAATTTTAATTGTTAGACCCACATAGATTGTCATGTTGGAAAAATAACACTACGACCCTCGAAAAGTCATTTGAAACAAATAAAATAAACAATTTTTTTGTTGTTGTTTAATCTATGCTTTGAAAATGGTCGACCACTAAACTCTTAAATTTCAAATTCAAATCCAATGGTGAAAAATTACCTTTTTAGTTCTTAAAGTCTAAGTAGTCTACATCACCAAGGCATTTGAAGTTGAAGTTAACCTAATTTGGGAAGAAAAAAAAAATACTTAACATTTCAATTTTTGGTTTGACCGGTTTGATCTGTCGATTAGACCAGTTTGGACCGACTCAATCAATCATACGGGTCAATGGCCAATTCGGTTTTTAAAACATTGATGTGAAGGGGCAACATCTTTTAAGCACTATTGGACTCTTAGTAAACCGTATATTCATATTATTTTTCTTTCGAAATATTTTTAAGATAATTGTTGAAAAATGAAAAGAATAGGATGCCTAACACCTTCCGTGAGTTCCCTCTTTAAACTCTTTACATGATTTTCTGATTAAATTAGAATTGGAGTCCCTTTCATCTATAAAAGTATTTCATTGGCAAGGTCTATGGGCTCCACCCACTGTGCTTAAAGTCCATGGACACTGAATCTACAGTTTGGGCTTAGGTTTGTCAATGGGTGGAGTTGGGTCGGGTCATCTAAAAAATAGTCCACGTCAGACCAACGTAATGTCTAACTAGGCCAAAGAAATATTACTATTTCTAAGACAGACCCACCACTAGCTTGGCCCGTAACATTGAGGCCTAGTTACAATCTGGACCGGGCTGGGCCCATTTCTCAATTGTAAAATTGAGGTACAATTTGGGCTTCAGGTAAGAAAGTTGTTGAGAGAGAGAGAGCCCTAATCAAACTTTATATGTCTTTTCAATAAATGTGAAGTTACATTTGAAGCTTCAAAGTAACTTAATCCATCAGTTTAAGTACTCTAATACATTATATAAATCATGTAAGATGTCAAGTTGGGAAGGGCCTTCCAACGGGCTTGAATTCCAGACCCATTGGTGAAAAGAGAGATTTCTGAAGGAAAAAATCAAGGATTTTTGACAAGAGATTGAAGATGATAGTATTTTGATAGAAAACCATAGTCAAAGGGTATGTCATCAGCTTGAATACCTAAGAAGGTATTTGGATTTAAGTAAATTTCATGTTTTTCGATGTCTTTGAAAATTACAACAATTCAAGTTATATGTATGAATTAGAGAAACTCGAAACCACCCAAGGCTTCAAATTGGCATCTTCTTCATTTTGAAGACTCCGAACCACTTTTGAACTCCCCCCAATCCCATCTTCGAGCATTGATGACAACTAGATACTACGAACATTCGATTGCTCGAAAACTGATGGAGAGCCATGTGGTGCATATATGCATCTTGTAACGATGATTTATGAATATTCCAATGACTTAATCGAAGACAGTTGAATCTACCTTATTGTGCAAGTGACTTTGGCTATACCAATTCTGGGATTCAACTGAGCCCTTAAATCTCATATTATATCATCAGTACTATTGTCAGATTTGAAATAGGAACAAATCTCAATGAAATCTGTGTTTTTTCGTAAAATCCTAGCAGTTATGTTGATGGACAGCCTCCACCGTGGGTTCGGCTAGAAAAGTCATTATTTCTTGACCAAAATTGGTATTATTAGTTGGTTTGATGCTGAATTAACGATCACTTTCAATTTTCTGAAAATTATCCAATACCTCCTAATTGAAATTACTAAACGTAACTATGCAAATTTTAAAAAGAAGAATACAAATAAAGATCTACACCTTTCGATCAAGATCCAACGGTGTAGACCATGTCTTCTTCACAGTAAATAGTTTTTGACACACTTTAGTAGGAAAAATTCCTACAATTTTGATTGTTGATCAATCCAAGGGCATTATCTTATCCAACATATACATGAAGTCTTCCCTTGTACAAAGCACTGAAATTACTTTTTTTTTGTTTTTTTCTACAAATAATTAATAGAGTGCTGATTTTGTAACTCAACGTAGTAAGGTAACTTAAAAACTCACTGACCTGGCAAGTGTAGAAACAGTAGATTTTTTTCCCTTGGGATACACAACTGCACATAAAATCTCACTGATCTGGTAGGGTACACGTCATTTGAGTTTTTAAATTACCTTGTCAGATTGAATTCTAATTAATAATAGAGTCGTGTTAGAGTAACATTGAAATGCACATTGTGGGAGACATTTCTGACGTGGATGTGTGTCAGAATTATAGATGTTTTTCATTGATATACAAGTGAGATCTCGATGAAAACATCTATGGTTCTGACACACATCCATGTCAAAAATGTCTTCCACGATGTACATTTTAAAGTTACTATCCTTAATAATATCCCTTCCTGTAAATATCAAAATTAGTGTTATCCATTGTACGCAATTGTTGTTGCAGTACCATTTGTTGTAAATAAATTGAAAATGAGATTATTAAAAAGGAGGATTTGACAAGTGGTAGTAGGGCATTTTAGAAACACCCTCTCTTAAGATGGTGATATTAGGTTTCTCCTCTTGTAAAATGCGAGATTAGGTTTACCCTCTTGACCGTAAGTCAATGTAGCATTTTCTTGATAATTTAAGGGTGAATTTTTTTCATTTTCTTTTTCCAAAATGCAATTCAGGTACTTAAATTACTAAACCAAAATTTCACGGTTAAATCATCAAGAAAAAAAAAATTTTAACTAACAATCAAGGGAGAAAACCTAATCTTGCATTTTGCAAGATACTAAACCTAGTTTCAACAATTAATAGGGGAGTTTCTAAAGTGCCCCAAAATTTAAAATAAAAATAGATGGTAAATTACATTTTCACCCCCTGTAGTTTGGCATACTTCTATGTCAACCCCCTACCGTTTTGACAATTGCACTTACCTCACCTATAGTTTATCTAACGATCTCACTTGCCTCTCTTCTATCTACTTCGCCGGCAATCAAATAGTTAACAAATAATTTTTATTTTTTGTAAAGACAAGTTTAGCCTTTTTAAAATGTTATCTTGTTATAAATAAAAATATCCCTTTGAATGTAGATATTTAGACAAACAATTTTATAATTTTTCTATATATAAAATAAATTTTTCTATAAAACAAAAATAAGAGGGTAAAATAGTAAAATAACATCTGAATTTTAATGCAGTACGTGAAAGGGGAGGTAAGTGTAATTGTCAAAATGGTAGGCAGTCAACACAGAATTATGCCAAACCACAGGGAGTCATAGTGTAATTTATCCAAATATATATATATATATTTGGCATAAAGTATCATATCCTTGGATTAATTGTGCACGACTGTTGTTGCATTAACATTTACTCATGCAATATTGCAGCCACGTCAGTCCACTATGTTCGTAAATTTCCACCACCTCTCGACATCGAATCACTATGCATCTTAGTGTTGTTGCATTATTCATTAGTTTATGAAATATAATGCACCACGTCTATCCACTATGTGAATTTTCGTACTCGATCCCCTTGATATATGTCATCGATCACTAACAATTTATGATCCATTATAAAAGGAAATAATTGACAAATCATAAAATTAAATTGAACAATAATCCTGTGATGCCCCCATCACATAACCATAATTCATTTCCCTCGGGATATGTAAAATTATAAATCTTTTTCTTATGTATCCCTAGACAAATGGCTTACAGTTCTATGATGGGGGCGTATGTCAGACGAGGGTGTCAAATTATCACGACTCAATTAAAATTTATAAAAATCTCAGCATTGTGTCTTTGTATTTACTATTCGTGCTCATGCTTCATTACGTGCTGTTAGTTCTTGCTCGATCCGCTAAAAAAAGAAGTAGCAAATTATTTGCATTTCAAAGGCTAATGATTTTTTGACACTCCAATCACAGAACTGTAGATCATTTGCCTCGGGATACATAGAATAATAAGTCGATTCTTGTGTATCTCGAGGTAAATGAATACAATTTTGTGATGGGGGCATATGTCACACCGGGAGGGGTCGTCAAATTATCACGACTCTTTTTCAAATGATTTACATTGTAAATATTTTAAGTGCAAACGTTTTGGAGTGAAAATTTTATTGTCGTTTGGTGGCCACTAGGAAAGCTCATACAAAATCATTTCATGTGCTTTGATTGATTTTTGTAATGTAAATATTTTTTCAGTTATTTCTTATTAAAAAATAAAATGTGATTTTTTTTAAAAAAATTATTTAATCTCATTTTCAACCTCTTTCCAAATATTCATGATCTTTCTTTACCAAAATTCCATCATCTTCAACTTACCCAATCTTGCTCTTAAGGTTTAATGGTTGAAAGAGATGGAATCTTGATGTTAAATATGAAAGTAAAAAATATTTATCCTATATTTTTGTTTAATTTAAATTTAAATTCATTTTCGATGACAGTTTTTTCTATAAAAAATCCCACTATTTATCATATAAGCTTCTTATATGGAGACTTCTTGATGGAAAATTAAGAATCAGAACGAATATCTCAGGTCAATGTGGATAAGTAACTCTTATTAGCTCTACACATGTTTAGATTCATAAGTGATTAGGCCCTAAATTCAATGGAACCATCTATCCAACTTGGTAAATTATTGAAATCAACTCGTCAAACTCAGCTGATTAAGCACCAAATTGCACTAAGTCAGGTTAGAAACTGGACCCAATTATCCAGCTAAATTTAATATTCTTATGGAGAACAAAAAATAAATAATTTTATTTATTTAAATTTTTAGAATTATTTTCAATAATAAATATATTTTATTTTTTGATTTATCTGACTCAATTATCAAAACTATTACATATTATTGTACTATGTTCTGTTTTGTGGGGTTCTGCTCTATTACCAAACCAACCCACTTTGAAGGTTTCATTTGGCTTTTAGGATTCATGCCAAGGTGCATCAAATGATGTGATCATGAGATTGACTCGGTGTCTTATGATGAAACCAATCATATTGTGGGGCCTAACAGACCCTATATTTTTTGGCCCATTCCTTGTGAACTTATATCCAAATAAAACAAATTGCCTAATAGTTGATTCTTAGCCGTTAATTTGAACATTTTCATTAGATTCCTTGACCACGATGTAAAATGTGAAATCCAACGTCTAGATTCCACCTATCAGATTGATTTTTGGTGTCTAATGATCAAGTGGGCCATATGGGCCATATACACCAACACTAAATTCTTAGATTGGGCCCCAAACCAAGGACCCACTCGCCAATCATCAATCCAAGCATGCAAAGTCGTTCTAATAGAAGCATGCAAACGCTTCTATTTTCACATGACACGTGGCTCCTATTGAGATATTTCCCATACCCCTGACCCAATGTTTTAAAACTGATGATATGTGCCTTGACCTCAGTCTTTTCCTATATACTAATGAAAATGACCTAAAACCCCCCTCCTTTTTCTTAAAGAGATGATGATGATGCACTATAAGCAAAAATATGTAAGAGTCAGATTAGCCTTGTTGGTGGGTCCACATGGATTACCACATTGGCAATGGAAGACTACACCCTTCTAAATTTCATGATCCAATAATAACAATAACATTTTTGAACTTGATCTAAGATATTGAGCTGGAATCGCAAATTCGTCAACAGTTGATTATTTTTTCATAAATATCTCTTTATTTAATAGCTAAACATAAATTTTAGTTAACAACAAATGATAAGGAAACAATACTATGAGCATAACTAATCACAAGAATTCATGAAGAGGATACTCAAAAACATCATTTGTATATTCCCCAGAATTTTTCAATGTTTTACCTAAAAAAAAATCAAATTAATTATTTTAAACCTCTGCCAAATAGTTATCGAATCGTAACTTTATTACTATAATCATGAATTTGAAAATATAATGGGTCATGTATCAAGTAATGAAGAGGGTTTTTCTATAATTTTGAAGCTCGCAACTTGCTTCAAAATCATACACGAGCAATTAAACAAACTTCTTTATTATTAGACTAATGATAATCTGATGTTCTTTTTTTAGATGCCCCCCATAATCTTTTAATTCAACATAATCTTTTAATTAATTTTACTGTTATCCTAATCCTTGTAATGCCCATGATTTTGAACTTGCCATCAAATAGGTTGTTTAATAATTGCTTATATTCTAACTAGAAAGTCTTCACTCAGTCAATACTCAATTGACATGGTATGGACACAAAACCATAAAGAAATTTTCTCGAAATACACATCTGCACATCCTCATAAAAGAATCTATGATTCTTTGCGCATGACATATCAGTGAGTTTTTTAATCAAGTTAAGTTAAAAAAATCATTAGTCATTAAATAAGAATACTGATTTTCTAATTAGAAAGTCTTCACTCAGTCAATACTCGACTGACGTGGTATGGACACAGTAGATTTTTTTGTTCGGGATACCTAATTACAGTTGACAAGTTGGTTGTGTATCCCGAGGGATAGAATCTAGTGTTCTTTAACCAATGCCACGTAGGTGAGTTTCGAGTCGTGTCAAAAAATCGGCCCCTTGTTTAATAGAAGCTGTTAGACATTCCTCTTAACAGTGCCTCGTGCTTACACGTGCCTCTCCAACTGCCTGCCCAACCCTCTTTTGCCATCTACAGCTATAAAGACTAAACTCGTGGAATCCTAAAATAGAGCAACTCATCATTTCTTTTTATTTATTTATTTAAGAATGAAAAATTCGTTTAAAGATGATAAAGAGTTAAATTATGAACGTGGTGCGACAAATAGTCGGGTATGGACCACGACAGTACTCTAGATAATATAGATTCCATATATCCAGTCATTTATGACCACTAGATTTGTAATTTTGTATTATAAAATGAAAAATCGAAAATGGGTCACTAAACCCAATCGATCATAATTTGTGAATCTAAGGACCCCTTTTTTGGAGTCTTAAATAAAATAGGGTCAGTTCTGGTCTCAACTTTTTAAAACTTGTTTTAGCCATTATGATTGAGGTGGAGAACATAATTTTTTAATAAAAAAGGAGTGCTGTTTTTAATTTTGACAAATAAGAGTGGGACATAATCAATTCAACATTGAAATCATACCAGATACGAACTAACTTTGAGCAGGATTGGCCTACTCTAGGTCCTGATCATTTTTATGTTTATTAGTACAAGTGGGTCTACTACGTTCTTCTTGTGTCCCTCATGTAAGACCTTTTAGACCAACATCAACATCATTTGAAAAGAGTACATTTTCTCTTGAGTTAGTTCTTATTATTTTTGGCTGTATATAATATACAAATAATAAAAAAGTATAGAGTAAAAAACAAAAATTCAAACTGAGACATTATTGATGTCCCTTACACTTTGTTTGGATTGAGTTCTTTCCATCTTGTTTGGTTTAATCATAGAAAAACTGGAGAGAAATAAAAAAGGTAGAGTTGTAATTTTTAGTATTTTTATTAATGGTGAACATTTTCTTTTCTCTTCAATTTGGAGAGGAAAAACAAACCCATTTTTCTTTCTATTATTTTCCTTTTTTCTCCTCACCTAACAATTCAAACAAGAGAAATGAAGAGAATCTCACTGCTCTTTTTTTTTTTTCTCTTCTCTCTCTATTTCTCTCAATCCAAACGCACTGTTTTGAAAACATAGAGCTTCAATAATATATTAGTGGCAGGAAAAATACAATAATTTTTATTAATTTATCTTGTGGAATCTGAGATGGTCCACGAAATATTCCCAACCCCTGACCTAGCATATAAGGAAGAGAATTGGAGAAGTGCTTCATTCTTTATATATTTTACACGTCAACAACCATGAATTAAGGCTTACAAGGTGGACTTATACAAAAACATCAGCCTGATTGGTTAAATAAAATGAATACGTTGATGGGTCCATATGAGGAGCCACTCTTGCAAGCAACTCCCAGGTGTACAGGATCGGGATACCTTCTTTGACAGTTACAGGGTTAAATATCCAAGGCAACAGTTCAGAGAATATATGAAAATCAACGAAGTCAAGGTGTGGGGTAAAAAAAAAAGAACATTTATTTTGAACATTAAAACAACAGTCAGAAGATAAAAATGATGTTGTGGAATTCTTCTTTCAACTTCTTTTTCTCAGTTTTAACAAATTTCTATCTAGAATCAAATTTAAATGAATAAAAAAGACAGAAAACATATCTGATGTCTGAAGAATCGACAAATTCTGTTAGCAAGCTCTTATTCCATCATCATTTACAAGTGCCAACCAACCTTCCCACTAGGAAAGGCAAGCTTGGCTAAGAATCTTGGTAAGTGTGAGAATATTACACCAACTTTCCTTTCTTTCTTTCTTTCTTTCTTTCTTTTTTCTCCTTCTCGTCATCACTTTTTACATAAAAATAAACAGCTCTCCGAGCGGTAAAATTTAGCGGAGAAGACAAGTTTCAGCCTGCTGCTTAGCCTGTTGTCTGGCTTGCTGCTGAGACCAATAAGCATGGGCAGATAGGACCCTGTCCAAGAGCTCCTGTGGTACAGGCTCTCCCCTCCTTTGCTGAGGGGAGATTCTTGCTGTGTGCACCAAAGTTTTCCACTTATCCTGCACACCCCAGCACAACCAAAATGAAATTAATAAAACATGTAAGGACAATCACAAGATCGTCACAATATATCTGAAATTTTCAATTGTCTCTCTACATAATTTTAAGTATATTTGGGACACCTATGAAGCCCTTTTGCTTTAGAGTGAGTTTTTGCTCACAGAATTTCTTGTCATAGTGCTCGCAGACTCTCCAGCGCATGCCACATCAAGCCTCATGAGGGTAATTTTGTAAATTGGGGATACCATTCAATACACGCAAGCTTACGTGATTGGTGGATCCTGGATTCTGTGAGCAAAAACAAAATGCTTTTGTTTTCCTAAAGCAGGCTTGAAATCTAGTTTTCATTGTTATTTTAATAATAGTTTAATTTAATATTGAAAAAGAATATAAATAGACTCCAAAGAAAGAAAAGGTGGGCAATTTATCTTTTCACTAGGCCAAAAATTTATTTTAATTGTAACAGATAATTCATTGCATGCACTCAAGTTAGAAGTTTTGTATAAATGTATCGTTGTGTTATTATATGGAACTAAGATGCTATTGCATACCTTCAAGTCCACATATGTCCGATGTTTTGCATTATCAAATGCACGTACTTTAACATCACGCCACCTGTAGAAGAAGAACAGGATTAGAACTCCATGTGCTGCAAATGAAAAAGGAAGTAACGAATAAATAGAAGATATTACTATCAATCCTAATGATCACACACCTTCCAGTTCCGAGCTTCTCAACTGCTTGAACAAGTGCTTCCACTTCCGAGACAGAAAAGGGTCTCCTTATTCGGCGCTGAACAAGTTCTGATCGCGTAGATTTTTGGTGCAAGGGAACCACAGCCAATGCCTCCACACTCATTGCTGGAATGGCAACCAGGGCTTTGGAATCCGACGTGATTTTTTCCATGGACGTGTCAGTAAGGGTGGGAACCAAATCGTGATCGCTTTTGACACAATTGCCCGAATTAGTAATTGGAGAATTTGGGGAGTTATCAGAAGGTCCTTTATCTAAAGCAAGAGTGGTTGGGTGCCTAGTAATAGATTGGAAAGAACTAAATTCAGAGGCGATTGACAGTTAGACAATCCAAAACTATCAATTATATAATCTAGTTAAACAATAAACTCAAATCCCTAATGATCACAACTTAATATATTTATTGCTTCAGAATGGTGATGAAGTGGTCGTTGTGGAAAGAGAGATGCGGGGAACATGTCTAAACAAAGGGTTTTCCAAGCTTAAGAGCGTCTTTTGATTACCTTGTTAATGGCAGATTTGCATCACAAGGAAGCAGAAAGGGAGGATCTTCAGGGCAGAGAGGTGGTGGAGCATTTGTGGGGTTGGGCTCCAGTGCAAAACCCAAACCATCCAGTTTTTCATCATGAAAGATTCCAGTTTGCACTAGAGTTTTGCTGTCATCCCTTACCTTCTTACCTTGTAAAAGTACACCAACACGTGGTCCTCCTCCAAGTATAGCAGTCACAGCCTCCATGACAGTCCTCTAGAGAACAAATTATATACCACAAAAATACACAATTAGAGATTCAGCAACCATTGCCAAAACTCAACACCCATGTTCTAACATACAAATGATCTCTCACTTAAGAATCTAAAGGGTGGTGTTAAGAACCTACAAGGTGCAAGATCAGGGTAGAAGTTTGTACATCAAGGCACTAGGATTGTTCAATTAGATCATTATAGGGCTAACCACGATAAAATGTTTACCATTGTTTAGGGAGCCAAAAGGATTAAACACACACAAAGCATACTGAAAACATCCAGGGATACATCTGAGAGACATTCCATACATTGTTTAGGGCAAAATTAATTTAAGTCTCACTTTTTTCCAAGCGATAGAAAAATTAATTTGAGGCTCTTTTCCGCCTGAAGCTTTAGAGTGAATTACATAACAAAATGACCTTATTTGCTTTAAGCATGCTTGTTACATACCTTTAGTGAACCAACAGTTGCAGTTTCAGGAATCTCAATGAAGAGTTCAGGTACCCTGAAAGACTTGATACTAAGCCTCACTGAGCAAAGGAAAGACAGTATGTGTAAGAGCCTCTTGACTATCAGAATCCACTTAAGTCAAAGAAGCACAAATACATCAATTCATCAAAGGATCTCCTACCATGAGAATCCCTAGATTGAAAGGATGATTCTTGACCAGCCACTGAAGATGATGCCCCACTTGCTGCACAAATGAGCTACAATTATTTAGCAGAAAATGAATTTAACCAGTAATTTTTTTTTTTTATTGTTTTAAAAGGTAAGAGAAAAATTGACCTCCATGTGTGGTTCCACCTGAACCAATCGTATTTCCATTGATGCCCTTCTCGGGTGAACTACAAATTCCTTCATTACTAATCACTCTGTCAGACGTCAATACAGAGGTTGGCTTGAATAGCTTCCTCCTCTTAAAAGGAGAATTCCTCTCAGACCTTTTGCGTTTGTAACATGTTTTCCTGTTGCGGAAAACAGGCTTTGTATCCCCATCTAGAAAAATCAATCATAAGCTCCATTTAATTGGCAGATCATCATTGAGTTGGAATTGAATAAGATACCAAACGTATTAATAAACCAAAAGCAGCTTACCCTTAGAAAGTTTCCCGTCCAATTTTGGAGCTACTTTCCAATATCTGGATGCCCACAACTTTTTTACCTTCCGATCTTCAACATGTGATGGTGCCCTAAAGTCCTTTGAAGTTAAGGTGATAGGTCGCGTGCACCCAGAAGAGTTTTCATCATCATCTCTACTAACTACCATTACGTCATCCCGACACCTAGGAAAGGACCACGAGGTATGGGGTTCCTGCACAAAGGCACCTCAACACTACTGTCTGAGCTAACTAGTGCAGGAGGTTTAGTATCCAATTCCATCGGATCCTCCGAACTACACATATCAGGCTTAGATACATTTACCAGACAACTAATATTTCGTGGCTCCACTTCTACCTGTCGCCCAATTCCAATCTCTACTTTTCCTTTGTAAGATTCCCGACAACCAGGAGACCCAACCTCAATTACTGAATCCTCAACACAACCGACCTTTGAAGGATCAGAATTAATTATTATCGAAGCAGGTGAACCTGTATCATTCTGAGCATTTGGGAATTCCTTCGAAAAATAGTTTTGGTTGTGCCCTTTAAGGCCAAGCTCAGAGACAATGGCACACTCGTCACAGCTTCCCTGATCACATGGTTCTATTTTCAGTGGTTTCTCTTCTTCTAGTTGTTCCTGCTTAACAATATCTTTAATATTAGTACACTGCACTCCTCGAGCAGATGCATTACTAGAAGCAGGAGAACTTTCCCTCTCCTGTAATAGCTTTCCCGCTACAGTAGCCAGCACTTCAAATGCGCAAATCTGGTCATCGACTTTTCTTTTCAGTGAACCCCTCCCCTAAAACCAGTAAGAATGAATAAGAAAGTTTAAAGCATTGTTCAAGCAGACAAAGAAAAACAGGGTCAATGGGAAATCCAAAATAATAAAAATTTCACCCTAATACTTAATTAAGAAAAAAACAATATTTACCCTAGCAGATCTGGAACCCCGGGGCATGGTGGGCACCTGGTAGCCAAGAAATCCATAGTCTAACCTCTTCTGCAACACCATAGCTAAGAGACATATACCAAATATAATGAACAATGACTCACCAAGCGCAAAGAACTAGCATCCTCGGATCCATTTCATAATAGTCTACAAATCCAAAAAAAGCTACGCTCATTCAATGCACACTCCACCGATTTATTGAGTTTGTAGATCCCGAGAAGGAAATCCTGTTAATAGACAAAGAGGGGCCATGAGAGAGTTCAGGTGCTTCCTTCCAGTTTGTCAATTGTGTTCATTGGACATCATTCCAATAATATAACAAGAACAGGTAAATCATGGCTGATAAAGACACAAAACAAAGGCTGATAAACATCTCTACATAAGACGGTCCCTTTAGAGGATCAAAGAGAAGAATGAATAAAATCCATAGATTTCAGACAATTAAGGGACCAAGATTTAAAATTTTAAAAGAAAACCCATCCATCTTCGTAAAAACTCCACCCACCCATTGATGAACACAAATCAGTATGTCGTAAAAAATTGGTTGGTAAAATTCTGATCCAAATTTATATTTAACGATATTGGTAACATGGTGATTCAATGTGCTGTGGTTTCTTCCAGATTGTAAAGATCTGGGCATAAACAATGAGAAATTGAGATTTCAAGAAAGGATCTGTACGAATGAATTTGAATACCAGGAATTCAATCAAGTATGTAAATTACCAAAGAAAAAAAAGAAAATTAAATTTTATCCCAGATACAAGATTCTCACATCTCACAATTCTAAAGCATCAATATCAGATTTCTCAGATTGAGGAGAAATTAACAAATTCATGAAATCTCAAACATATATATAATTGAAAATATTAGATCATAAATAGATCAAAGTTCTTACATTTGAAGGTCTCTAAGCTCTCATGAACCTCAGATTTCGCTCATCACTATATACATCCCGCAAAATTGAATCTCATGCATCTTTTTTCTGAAATTTTTGAAAATTTCACAAAACACACGGCAGAAGAATAATTATTTCACGCATCTCCATAGAGAATTGTGCAAAATAAACATGAAAACCAAATTTATATTAGGAATCCAAGACCATTTGGGAAAATTTCAGACAATTGAAATAAGTTTCATTAAGATCGACTAGATTTCAATAATCTCGTCGAATTTAAAGAGAAAAAAATCGTTTTTTTTCGAAAGTGATTGATTCGACAGGAAAAAAACCTTACTGAACCTCAGATCGAATTCATTAGAAACTGAATAACACAGAATCAAAATACATCTAGAACGAAAAATTCCAAATTACAGCAAAATCAAACCACGAAAAAGGAAGACCTCATTTAAACGATAAAATTTGAAGAAAAATCCAAAATTGTCTTATTAGGCCACGAAAAGGAGGTAAATTCGACCGAACTCACCTCCTAAGGGACGATTTCTGGTCCAATTTTTAGAACTAAAGAACAATTTGGAGCCTGAGAAAACATGGAACTCCGGTGAATTGCGTCAAATTCCGGCGAGTGTCAGATCGGAAATGGCCGGAAAAATTGAAGAGATCTCCAAAAATCAGAAATTTTCTTCAAACACGAAAAATCAGAATAATTTGCTTCAAGCACGCTTTAATCTCTCTCTCTCACTGATCGCCAAAACCCTCTGAAAACCATCTCGTTAGCTTATTTCTTAAACCCCAACTCTTATACCTTTGACCCACATAACCGGACCAGCAGGTAAAATACCCCCGACTTCCCCACTACAGCCAGTCACCCAAAACCACTTGGACCGGTTCCGCCTTTCGGGTGATCCACTTCTCGCACAAACAAATTAGATAGATACACGTGGAATTGTCTTCGATCGTACGGTCTGGTCTCATCTTAACGTACTTGGTTTGAGAGGAATTGCTGGGTTCCGAAATGAGCGAAATTTGCAAATTTTGCGATAGTTTCGGGTACGGATTCGATATAATTTCTTTTTCGCAAATATTTTCATTATTAGAAATGAGGAAATTCTATATCCTTTGTCCTAAAAACATTGATGAGCATCTCGAGGACATTTGATGATTTCATGAATATAACACATCTGTAGATCTCAAGGAAATGTATGTTTTTTCTCCAATCTCAGCAGTTGATGGTATGACATGTGTCAAACAAAGTTGGAGATTATAGAATTTTAAAATTAAATTAAAGGATAATGTTGAAATAACATTAAAATGTACATCGTGAGGACAATTCTGACGTGAATGTGTGTGTTAGAATCATAGATGTTGTCATCAAAATCTCGCTCGTATCTCGATGAAAATCATCTATGATTTTAACACGTATTCACGTCAAAAATGTCTCTCACGATATATATTTCAATGTTACTCTTGCACAATTCTAAATTAAAATCCTCAAATAATTCACGATGAATTTATTTTTAGAGAGTTTTATTTGTCGTACCAATATTTTCTAAAGCCACACTATTTGTATCTAAATTGTTAAAGTATCAAACAAATCTTGGGGTAATGTTAGCAAAAAGTTAATGTGCAATAAAAGCACTCTTTTTTACCCATATTTTCCCACACAAATGCTTAAATGCCCCAACCCTCGAAAGGTCGTTTTAGTCATTTTATCTCGTTGAGCTGTAGTTTGTAGAAATCGAACACAAGCAAATCAAATTCAGTCACGTTTTTTTTATTTATTTTAAAGTTCGGGTGAAAAGCTAAAGCTATAGATATGTCAAAACGACCCGGTTAATTCTCTTACAAATTTTAAATCGAAGATTAGTAAATCTGGACGAGGGTACTCTGGTAATTCCGTAACTAAGGTTACAAATATTCGCGTACGACTACGAGTTTAATAAAAGAATAATTTACCAAAACGGTAGAGTTTTTGAAATTATTTACCAAAACGTTACACTATTCAAAATATTTCCGAAAACGGTAATTTTACCGTTTTCGGAATTAATTTTTTTTACCAAAACGGTAAAAACAGTAAAATATATATTTTTTATACCGAAAATACCCTTTTTTTGTTTTACATATGTATTTATAATTTTAACCTTAAAAAAATGAAAATCCAACTAAAAAGATTCACTCTCTTTCGGTAATCCAACAATCATATGTATTTACAATTTTTTTTTTACCGAAATCAATTTTATTTTCGTAATTTTAGTCAAAAAATAAAAATGGTATTTTCGGTATAAAAAAAATACATTTTATTGTTTTTACCGTTTTGGTAAAAAAAATTAATTCCAAAAATGGTAAAAATTACCGTTTTCGGAAATATTTTGAATAGTGTACCGTTTTGGTGAATAAACGAAAAGTTGTGCATGTTTTGGTAAATCTGCCTTAATAAAAACTGCTGACGCAACCAATTGTGCTGACAAGCGGGGGATGAGACGTAATCAAAGTAAAATAATTTATCACGTGTAAATCAAAGTTAACTTCGATGTCCAATATCATGTGTAACCATGGTTTCAAAGCTTGGTTTGTCATCTCCTCCATGGATGAGTAAATTTGTCTTGAACGAGACAAATCATTTAACTCGATTTATAAATATTTAAATAAAAATAATTATAATTTTTTTATAAAAATAACATAGATTAGATGTTTAATCATAAATCATGTTTTATTTGTATAATAAATATTTTAATTCTAAAAATAATTATTATTTTAATCAAAATCTCGATTGACTCAGGTAAATTTTATCGACTTGGCTAAGATTTAAAATCATGTGTGTAACTTTAAGGAATGACTACTGGGCACCACCCAACTTTTACTTATTAAGTCCTAATTTCTTAAATTATTTATCACACCCCAAATAAAGATTAAAATACTCTTAAAACATTACTAAGGTTTGGCTCAAATTATAATCTCAACATTATAATACTCCATCAAACAATTTTAATAATTGCTTACAATTGTGATTAGGCTTGTTTAAAATACTAAACTTAAAAAATAAAAATCTAGGAAAAAAAATGAGTGAGTTTCTATTGGTGTATGATAAGTAAAAGTTGGGGTGCTAATGGTAACTTTCAACTCTAATAATTAGATTTATTTAGGGGTGAGTGTGACTTCTCTCCTCAACTTCTCTAAGTTTGGCCACTAAGTTAAACCCTCCATTAAATATATTCCAATGATCAAATTAGCAATTAATTTAAGAGTCATGCTGGAGAGGCCTCATATCGCACTTCTTGGCATGAAAATGGATAGGAACCACAAATGCTTTTTCACTCATATCTCAATGAAAACGTCTATGGTTCACATACACTTTCACGTCAAAAAGTGCAATATGAGGTTCCGTTGTGGTCACTTCAACATTATTCTGACTTTGATAAAGTAATATATATAGTCAAAAGTTTTGTTCTTTTTTTCAATTATGAATCCTTATTTTTTAAAGTCAAGGATTTTTCTTATGTAGCTTCCCCACTCAATTAGAACATTAAGGACTCTGACAAATCGTAATCGTCCAAATTTATGATGGTGTTATGTGATTTGGCCATCCAAGGACAGTCTCCTATCTTGTTCGTGTCAAGGTCCTATCATCTTCTCGAATTCGTGTATCCTTTGTATCATAGTCTACAACTTACTCATATGCATATCATTAATTTGACAACAATAAACAAGCATTGTACTCTCTATTTGGAATATTATGGCATAGGATTTCCATCATGATCATAATGGGCCATGAGTTGGATTCACCATGTCCAACTCGGACCCTAACTATCTTTGTGGGATCCAATTTCTCTATTAATGTTGAGTCAAATAGCCAAGCGTACTAGTTATACGAAATTTTATATCTGAGGTACCACACATCATGTAATTTGTTATAATGCGCTATCCCCTCATAGATTCAATAATATTTGTTTATCATATATATATATATATATATATATATATATATATATATATATATATTGTTAAATGAAGTCTATATTAATTAGAAAATATCAAAACTTTTCTATTGGACTTTTTATTTTTTCTAGAGGGGGGACGGGGGAGGGGGGAAGGGGGGGTAGTTTGTTTCTCAAATAATTCAGGTATTTTTGTTTATTCTGAAAGTGTTACAATTGTTGACAGAAATATCACATAATGTTGATACTTTAAAAATGATTTGTCAACAGTATGTGGTAGCTCTGTCAATACATGCAAAATCTTTGATAATTTTAAAATTTTAAATAATTATTTAAAAATTTTCTCTTTTCTTTTATTAGTATCTCCATGAAACATATTTATGATTCTGTACACACATCCAAACACCAGCAATGTGTGAAACGATGTCTTTCAATGTTACTTCAACATCTTTCGTCCGTAAATAGATAAATTTTCACCCAAATTTTGAAGCGGCATGTCTGCGTGAAAGTAGGACCCAAAGTTCTTTTACTAATATATTTATATATAAAAAAATTAATTTTTTTTTTTAAATAAAAATGTAAGAAAAATCATTTACTTTTTAGGAGATAAAGGATATGTTCTAGGAACTGCATAAAACTCTTTTTTACTGAGGGTTAAATGTATCCAATTAATTTGAAGCACGTGATGATAGATTTAGGAGTTATGAATTTGTGTAGTGACCATAAGCCCTGGTGGACTGTAATCCTAATGCCCAGACCATTGAGATTACCATGATGATCCGGATGATCATCCAATGGTCTAATATAGAGACAATAATACTCCACAAGCGCTGACAGTATGGTAGTTCTGTTGATAATAATAATAATAATAATAATAATAATAATAATATACCGTGACCCCAAGATCCCAAGTATATGTTCTTTGAGATTTAAAGTGTAAAATTCGATGACTGTCAACGAGTATTGCAGTCGCTTTCTAGAAAAGCAAAATAGCATTTTTTTTAACACAAATTTGTGGCCGTTGTTCTAATTCGCCCGCCACGTAGGATTAAAGAGCTCCAACCATTAGGTCTTTTTGTCAAATATATCTATCATAATCATAAAATATAAAAAAGCTAGATGGATGATACATACAGGATATTTTCTGATACTACCAGGTACAATAAATACATGCAGGCTGAGAATCTGAATCAACTGATTCCGTAGGATGAGAATCCTGCAAATCTATTTAGTTGCCTGGTCGTATAAAAAAACACCTACTTTGGCGATTTTACTTAAAAAATAAAAAAAAAACTAATATTTACTACAGTTTTGCTGACTAAACGCCAATTTCTATGACGTGGCAAAAGAAGAACCACCTAACTTAACGACATCAGTTTCGAGATAAGGTTTTTTTTTTTTTTGTTAAATGTGGTGTGAGTGGTGGGACCGGTTTTATTGAAGATGTCGAAATTTGGGGACGATCACGACGCTTTGACGCTTACGGTTATATTGTCAAAGGTATCGTATTATTGACACTTGTGACACGAGAATTGCGGCTCACCAAATAAAACCCGATTCAGTTAGTCATAGATATACACGTGTCAGTCATTGAATAATACAAGTGTAACTAAAAAACGAAATGTGGATTATTACGAAACAACTTCCTAACCACTCTACCATTTCTTCAGCGCCGGTTGGAATAAGGTTGAAAGTTGTGTTAAAAAGTAAGTTAATTCTCCCGATAATTACAATCAATGAATGAATAGGAGAGGGGTTGGTGAGCCCGCAGATTTGGCACAAAGAACTGACATCAAGACAAACGTTAATGTAATTCTCACGTTTTCATAAACAAACCGATGGATTCATCAACAAATTAAGTTTTTTTTTTATTGAAAACCCCTTGTTAAATTTGTGATATTAAATTTACCCCCTCAAAAATTCAAAATTAATTTTATCCTTGACCAAAAGTCAACACTGCTTTCTAACGGTGAAATTAAATTTTAAAAAAAAAAACCTATAATAGTTTTTTTTTTATAATTAAATTACCCTATAATCCAAGCCTCTTTATGTTACAAACCTATCCCTCTAAATTAATCACCCAAATTAAGTGCATGTGGGAATTTTGTTCCAACTATTGTTCTCTTGTCTTCCTACAATTGGATCTTGTTCTTGTGTTTCAATTATTTAAATAGTTTTTTCTTTCTTTCTTTCTTTCTTTCTTTCTTTTTTATGAAATTCCTTGCTCGCCATTTATATTTATTTTTACTCATATTAGATAGAGATTACAACATGTGATATATGCAAAGTTTCTCATAAGCTTTGGTCTTGTATTGATATTCAGACTATGATGTAATTTATCTAAATGACACACCATGGGTTGATGGAAAAATGTGTCGTTCGAGCTCTCTGGAACGTGAAGCATGACTTGTTGGGATAATAAAGGTTTATAAATATATTTTTTGAAATTTAGAGTTGAGGATTTACTAGTATTTACAATAAAGGATTTCAATTTTCTTGAAATGGGGTGATCACTACGATTCGCAGGTTTAACGAATTTTCATGATTCCACATCATGGATTCTGAAAAATATTTGGACACCTATTGTTTCAAGTTCTATCCAGATGACTTAAACATTTGATGTAGCCCATAAGAATCTAGTTCTTTTATAATTTTTTAACGATTTGGTGAACTATTAATCTTGGGCAATCTTAGGATGATGGTCACATTTAATTGACTCCTAATTACAAGTATAGAGAGAAATATGAAGCCTGTATATTAACTCTACCATAAATTATATAATTCTTGGAGAACGGTTAAGTTAACATGTGCCCTAAGGGCACATGTTAAGCTGCATTAAATATACATTGGAAATAAGCATTCGATGGTATTTTTTTTGCATTAAAAAATACTCAAAGGAAATTTGTGTTTGATGTAGGACATTCACCTTAAAAGTAAGCATTTGAAGGTATTTTTGGCATTAAAAAATCTTTAGAGGGAATTTTTGTTAGGCAATTCAATTTTCAAAGTGTAGTTAATGCAATTTAAAATGTGCTTTTATTAGAATTGTCAATGGATCGGATCAAACCCAAAATTTGATCTGTTCCTATAACTTTGAGTTTGGATCAATGTTCTGGGATCCGATAAGATTTCAATCCAATATCTTATTGGATCGGATCTGTATTGGATCAAAACTGGATCAACCATGTCCAGATCCGATACTATGTTAGAAAAAGCATGTAAATTATATTATATATTTGTTGAAATATATGAAGTCTATTTAGAATTTGTATATAAAATTAGTTTTGGTTCGATCAAGATCCGATCCAATTATTAATGAATCGGATTTAAATCTCAATATTGAATTCCAATAAAAACCTTATACGACAAGGGTCCGATCCGATACTTATCAGATCAGTCCCGAATCTGATTTGATCACAATTGGATCGGTACCAATCCGACCCAATCCATTGACAGCACTAGCCCTATCCCTTAGGGTACATGTTAACAAAAACCTCTTGAATAATAGAGACAAATAGCATTCATGCACTTGTTGAAAGAGGGTCTAAAAAAGATTTGGAGTCATTAGAGACCATCCGAATCATCAGACATAAGCCACAGTTAATAGGTGAAGTAACAGAACAACTTAATGGAAAAGCATTTTAAAGAAAATCATAATTGTCGATAAAGCGTCACATAAAGTGGCATAGAGGGTATCACGCATGCCTATCTCTCACTTTCCAAATCTTGTCCTCTTGATATCTTAAATGAATTTTGATTTGTACATGGCGCATACAAAAGGATAAAGTTGGATCATAACATGTTTCCAACATATGCGTCCAACAAGTTGCTATGGGTGCTGTGGATGACCAAAAAAAAAAAAAATCCTACTCCACCTCAAGGAATCATAACTTGATTGATGTTCTCCTCGAGATCTATCTCAAATATACATAATAAAGAAAATGAAGAACATAGAAATTTTTATGTGATTCATCGAATCCAACGGTCTACTTGCCTGGGGCTCCTTAAAAGCTATTCTCTATAAATCAATTGTTACATATTGTTTACATGGTACTTCTTAGAGTTATTTTTTGCTCACAGTGTGGCACAAATTGACATAAGCAATAGAGAGACAATTTCTTTCTCCTGCCCGCCCGCATGTCCTCTGCCCAATTGATTTAATTTTTAGATTTCAATTCTTAAAATGGGTTGTTGGGTCCACATGGATCATCACAACGGCAATCTAACACCACAAATTTCTAGATTTCATGAAAAAACTCATATTAAAATAAAAATAAATTAATAAATTTTTCACAAAGGTATTGAAACTGGACAGCTACCAAGCACCTAAATTTAGAATTAAAATTCAACAACAAAAAATAATATTTTTTTTTTTCATTTTTTTTTAAGTTATTAGAATTCCATCCTCTACAATCTCGTGGCATCGGATCATGTTTTGAAATGCCCCAAAGTGATTCAATTGAAAATTTTCCTTTTTTCTCTGTCAACAGAAGAGAAATTTTCTCTCTTATTGCTTATGTCATTTGTGCCACATGTCAAATGGTTGTTGGGTTGTGAGTAAAAATTCTCACAACACTGTGAAAAAAAAAATAATCACTTGTACTTCATATCACATAATAGCCTTAGAGCAACTCCAATGGGTATTTCTATTTTAGCATATTCTCTCATTATAGAGATGATTCTCTCCTCCAAACCTAAACAAATTCCAACGGGTTCCAATATCTAAATCACTGTACATGTCTCTAATTCACTATTCACATAATAAAAAATAATAAACTTGCAATTGGCAACCCAACTTTACATATTACACATCAAGTTAAATATATAAAAATTGCTATTGGCAACCCAACTTTACTTGTTACACCCCAAATTAAATATTAAAAAAATTATTACAAATTCACAAAAAATGAATGCTCATGATCAAACTTATTTTTGTCGAATTTGGTCAAACAATTGATTAAATCTGAGTTTTAAAATATTTTTATAAATATTTTATAAAAAAAATAAAAATATTGAATAATAATAATTATTAAAAATAAGTAAGAGACAAAAATTATATTTAAAATATATTTTTATTGAAAAGCAAAATTAAGAATGACATTTATGTAAAATGATGGGGGATACAATTGGTATTTGTACAAGATGAATAGTGAAATAAAGACCTATTTTTTACTTTTTTTTTTGCTTCATCTCCAATTTTAGAGATGTGAATAGTGATTTAAAGGGTGTGTCAGAAATTAAAAGACCGATTGGAACTAAGTTCGGAGGTCTCTATCTCTAAATATAGAGATATAGAGACCGTTTGGAGTTCCTCTTTTTCTAGATTTTCATTACAATATATCTCTCCTTTTTAAATAGATAAAACATCTAGACCTAAAGAATTCCTAATCTTTTCCAAATTGGAACTACACAATAATGCCATGTGGCACAATAGATTATCTAATGTAGATCTCAAGATACACAACAATATGATCCTCTTGATTCGTACTTGATCATACTTGCATCGAGATTCACACTGATTGGTGTCATATGATTGATCCATACCGGTTCTTATGCAAAGCTGTTTATGAAAGAGGCAATGACGTGTCTCACTTGCATGACAGATATTGTCGCACACATCCATATGTTCGTAATGTGTGCCAAAATTAACAAACTACAATTCTACAAACACATTTGGCGGTATGATTTTTTTTTTTTTTTTTTAATAGTTGCTAACGCCACACCAAATGTGTACAATTCTTGGTGATTTATAAACTATCCTTGATTGTTTTGCTTTTTCGAAAGAAAAGGTGGTTTAATTTAACAGCTTATTTTGATTACAGCAAATTTGGAATCTAGTGTGAGGTTGAGGGGCCCACGCGAAACTCAACTGCCTCACAGATGCTACGGTTGCTGTTACAGCAGAAATTTCCCTCAAAGAAGAAGTTGAAAAGCTCTCTCTGCTCTGCTGTGCTGGTAACAACAGATATAACTGATTACATCTCACAATATAAACGCATTGTTTATTAGGTTTGTTGTTCATCGTTTTGTTTTATTAATTAATTAAAAGAGAGAGAGAGAGAGAGATGGGCGGGTCTTACAAGATCAGGGGTTTTCAGATTCAGATCCAGCAATATTTCCAGCTCATCTCTCTCTGAAAAAAACATTTGTTAAATCGGCATTTGGAATCTTAAGGTTTTCAGAGTCTGAGAAAGAAGAGATTAAAGTTTACGAAACTGCGGAGTTTCCTTGGCGTATAAGCGACAGTTTAATTAAATCTCTCTCTCTTTTTTTTTTTTAATTATTATTTTTTGTGGTTGGCAACAATGCAATGCAGATTGCAGACGGAAATCGCTTCAGGTTTTCACTATTGTTTGGGGATTATGTACAACCTGGAGTAGTTTTACAATCCAACTCACACACCCAAGAATATGATTATAACTAGGAATCATCAATGGGTTTTTGGACTCATCAATCACTAGGATATATAAACATTCATGAGTCAATAAATCCTCTAAGAATACAATTAGACTTACTAAGCTAGTAAGGATTTCACCCTCACTAAAGGTACTTTGGCTCAACTTGTGGCATCCAAAACCATGATTCCATGCTTCAATGTTGAAGAGGACAAAATTATGGTAAAGTCCGATGGCCGTACATTTTCAAAACCTTGGATGAAGTTCCAATGATTTTTTTTACTTTTATTTTTTTGGGATTTAAGTTTTTCTATGAAATCTAAAGGATTGTGATATTGGATTGTCAATGTGGTAATTCATTTGAGAAAAACAATTCTTAGTAAGACTTAAAAATCTTTACTAAGGAAAATGTTTCTCAAATCCTGAAGGATATGTGACCGCCACGAGGTGAGGAAAGGATAGTATGACTTGATTTATTTCAAGTCATATGGTCTTGAGGATCAATAAGACAAAGGATTTGTTAAGATTTTAAATTTCATCAAATTCACATCAATCTTTGATGATCATGCGATCTCTGGGGAGAGTATTATAGGATGTGTTGTAACAAGGTGTATTGCAATATAATAAAACATGTTCTTATAAAGATTAGGTTAGAAAATAGATAGATTAGATTTGTTTAAGTTAGAATTTGGTTTTTTACGACTAAGAAGGGTTCTCCATTATTATTATTATTATTTTATATAAACTACTTCAAGTAATCACAATTAAGATGATAAATCAAATTTTATTATTCATCAATAGGTACATGTAGAGGATAAAAGCTATAATAGGTCTAGAGCAAACACGTCTACGAACCTTGATTAAAGAAATAAGTTAGACAAAAAGGCAGAACTCCACAAAGGTAGTACCCAGATCAACCAAGCGGCCCAGTTTTGCTCAGTTGCAAGACAGAGCATGATTAATTTTCCGCTCTGATGTCAGAGCAGAGTAAAACATGTAAGATTTGACGGATCCAAGTTTCAAAGATCAAGGTGAAATCCCAAGAATTTAGAAACGAGAAAAGGAATAATTTTAATTTGATTATGATTCCATAAATCAGGGGATCCTCCATGATCGAATCCCAAATTGGAAGGATCCAAGTAAGAAACTCTCATTCCATGAGAAACCCTATAAAAGAGAGAGAAAAAGATCAAAAGCAAAAGGGTTTGGCTTTTTTCGTTCTCCCTAGGCACAAGAAAGTGGACACCTAACAATCTTTTCTTATGCAAAATCTAACTTGATCATCTAAGGATTTTTGACAAATACCACATCGGTGCCACAGCACGACAGGATGAGCAAGGAGTATTTCATCAGAGCTACATGGAAGAATTGATAAAAGTAACTTAAAATTACATCTACATCTTTAAGGAGGAGCCAAGAGTATTTCATTAGAGCTGCAAGGCAGAGTTGATAGAGGTAATCCAAAATCACCTCCATTGTTTTAAAAACTAGACAGAATAGAAGGTTTGGTCGTGTTTCTTTGAATTTTGTAATAAAATGAGAGGGATTTACCTAGTAGACCTAATTGTTGCCTTTTTATTACAAAAGTCCCTGGGAGTTATTACTACTTCAAGGGAATCTTACTTTATGAAGTTTGTTACCCATCAAACCTCACTTTATCAAGTTTGTTATCCGACAAACTTTAGAGTGAGGATCCACATTATAAAATTCAAGTCGATGGTGTTAATTTGCTACTCAACATACCTTGGAGTGGATCCTAACCACACCAATTTGTGACATCCAAAAGCATGATGTGATACCACTCGTATATAAAGGACAAAATTCTTAGAACTTTGAAAAAAAAAAATTTATTTTCTTTGTTGTATTTTAATTTTGAATTTGAGAGTTTATTAACCATCCATTTTCAACACCAACGATAAAGCATCAAAGAGGATTTTTTTCTTCAATTTTTTTTATGTTGAATCTAATTTTTTTTTTTCATGAAATCTAGAAGTTTGTGTTATTAAATTTGCTAATTTGATAATGCATGTGGGCCCAACAATACTTAATAAAATTTAAAATATTACCAAGTTAATCATGTTAGTTTGACTCATAAAGTAAGGTTTGTTCACTTGACAAAGCAAGCGAGTTTTTGTAATAAAATTGCAGCGGATGGGTTAATGGGTTTTGCTCGTAAATCTCTCTAAAATCTGTTCGGCTAATAAATCATTGGTTTTTATGAGTTTTATCCTTGTGTGAATGGAAATAAAGGTATTTTAGTAAAATGTATGCATTCTTTAAGAGAGTTGATATTGCTACGTCAATTTTTACTAATCCCACACCAACTGTGTGTGTGGGGGTTCTTTGATGATAAATATAAGAATTGGTGTGGCATTAGTAAAATTTGGTGTGGTAATAGTAGTTCTCTTCATCTTTTTTATTTTTATTTTTAATAAACGTATCTGGTTAATGTCGTAGGATATGAGATTCCGAGAAAGGATCGGATTATTTGTCAGGTTATCTGGAGGTGGTGTCAGACACAGATCTGTAGCCACACCAAACCTAACCAACCCAACCCAACCCAACTTTAAAGCAATTAGTTTTAGCTCCGATTCCGAAAAGGGAGAAAGAAACTTGACCCAAAGCACATGCACATGCACATGCAAGAGTCGTCTCAGTCTTCTTTTAATATTGCAGGCATCATGTGTATGTAATCCCCTCGTCGGCGGCACGTGAATACATCCTGAGTTCTATGCTTCATATCTACTTTTAGATGGGGACCTCTTTGTTTACTACCACAATTTTGTTCCAGTTTTACTTAACACCGACAATATTATTGATCTCATTTTGGTTTGTTCCAGGACAATAATCCTTTTTACGCCTCAAATGGATCCAAACTGTACATATCTAGAGGCATGGAAGAAAACCAGATTTTCTCCCACATAACTTATTGCAAACTGCAAAGGACTTCTATCACTAATCAAATACGCCCTGAAATTAAAAATAAAAAAATAAAAAAATAAAAAGAGAGAGAAGAGGGAGGGAGGGAGTGTGTGTGTGTGTGTGGGGGGGGGGGGGGGGGGGGGTGTGGGGGGTGGTGTTCTAAGTCGAGCATGATTTTAAAACTCATTTTGACATCTCATCCATGAACAAGACTGAGTTTCCCAATACGTTGAGTCATCTCGTTCTACAACGAGAAAAATGAATTATGATTTTAAATCTCATCTAATACATTTGACCTGTCTATCCATCTCGGTGGGTGGACGATACCAAGACATCAGACGAGTCGTCTCAGTCTCGGACGAGATTTAAAACCATGAAGTCCAGTGACAGGTTACAAGATGCCCTTTCGATGTTTGTTCCATTGAGACAGCAAAAGTTTTCCAAATTGGAGAGATCAAATATGTTATGAGATAACATGAGATGGCAGATTTATTGAGAGATCACCGGTCATACCACAGTAGGAATGTACAAATGCAAAAAATGGTGTCCATGCGAGCTATAACTCCAAACCTAAACTCAGTGCTTCGCACAGATTGATACGTACTTAATGCAACCAAATTGGCCGGTCCCCTGATATCAATACATTTTATTTAAAATTTTCATCAGCTCTCAAACTTCCAAGATGATCATGAGTAATACTTTGCTTTGAAACCATTGAAACAGTTTGATTTTGACCTACCAATGCCACATACACAGGCATCACGTACATGGGATCATTCCTGTTACAGCTTGGTACAAAGATTTACATAGGTTTTGTTGTGGGCTGAGGTAAGCATTGGAACCAGTTGGCATCATCAGCCTCATCTCAAGTACATGGAGTTTTCAGTCCAAAGAAACTACAAATTAGACGAAAACAATTCACATAATGCACTCTCTCTCAAACAACAAATAATTTAAATTTCTACAGATCACAATCTAAAATGTTTCTGGTTTCTGTTGCTACCAGTTGAATAAGAAACAGAAAAATTGAGGTCAGAGAACGTAAAAAATCAAGCAAGCTTACAAATAAAAGTAGATCATTCAGTGGCCAAATTAACATACTGCCATGGGTTGAATTCAATTGATCTGACATCAACCTCATCAATGCCGTCTGAGTTATCCACCGCGGCCCGATGTTCGGTGTATTTACCATTGTATCGGTATACTTCCAAGTCACCCCATGGTGTAGGAGCAACTTCATCAGAAAGTTCAAACCATTTTGGGGTGAACTGATGGCCCTTGGCCTCGCGGTTTCTCTTTTCAGCTCTCTGCTTCTCCTCCAAACTGATGAACAAGAAAGTAGAAGGCACATTAAAACATAAGCCATAAAATAAACTTAATGTGTGAGAGAGAGAGAGAGAGAGAGAGAGAGAGAGAGAGAGAGAAAGCAACCTGCTCTTTTCAGCACCAGCTTTGGATAGATCACCCTTCTCTAATGCATACCGATCAGGACGCAAACGGGAATCTGATGCCAACAACTTCCTGGGTGCAGTGTCAAAGCTGTTTATTTTGTGTGCAAAATATGTGTACTGAAATTTGTCATTCTCTGGAACATCAGCAACTCTCCAAACCTGTACAACAACAGCACACCGAAAGATTAAGCAACAAGAATAGCAACCATAAAAATAAAAAATATTTCAGCTAACTCAGTTAAACGGCACATCCTGAAATAACAGCTGATTACATAGAAAAAATGTATCAGTAATAATCTCATGTATTGTCTCAATTCCCGAACATCAATACCATACCCTGATGTTATGGGAATTCTTTCCAAATTTAAGAGTTAGAAAAGGTTTCCTGGCAGAGCATCGGTCATGTAATATGCAAGGTAAGGAAACAGTGAGATAAGAGTTGGCTCTTCTATTAATAGGCACGGATTATCACATTTGGCCTTTAAGTCATTGTGAAAATTTCAACACACTTATACTGAACTCCTCATAAGGATGACCTACTAGTGATTGAAGTAACAATAATAAATGTGTAAGGATAACAATCAGGGAATATGAGAAGAATATCAATGTAAGACGGGATTCATAGTATCATACATTGTGAAATCATATCCAAGAGTAAAGCTTTAACTTAATACCATTCTACAGTTTAACCTAGCAATCAATCTTCAGTATCAGAAGACTTTAAAAAGAGGAGGATAAAATTTTTCAAAACATCAAAAGGTGTTAGCAAGGACAATGGCGATTTCCTCAACATGATTGGTTTGGCAACAAATGAAGGGTCACCAACCCAGTAAAAATATGAAATCCGGGAAAAGGAGACATGAGACTGTCTTTGTGCTAGAGGTTTCATTTTCCCCACCAGAAAAGTGGTCTTTCAGTTTTCCTTCTATATTTTATACGGATAACAAAAATGAAGGTGGCATGCCCATACAAACCGGACATAAGGCAACACAAGAATCCACACGAAACCTAGGCAATCATCACCATCTCAATAGATGTGGGCATCTCACAAGTACCTAGAAAAGTGCCATAAATGGAAAATTTTACCATCTAGTGGGCTGAATGACATATTTGACATAATTGGCCTATTAGATCAACAGGTTCCTAACCTTGGAAAAGAGAGCTGTTGTATGTTTAGGACCTATAATTTGTGCTGTGGTTTAAACAACTTACTAATGTATGTCCTCATGTGCATAATAGCATAGAGAACTTATTATGTTAAAAAGAAATTTTTATGCTAGTGGGGCAAACATGCAGGTTGCACCAGAGATATACAATCAAGTTTTTGCCAAACTATCATAATATTGAGAAGATTGGAGAATGGTCTTAGGAAGGAAATTGCAAAAGCCCCCCCATCTGAAGAAAATTCTCTGCCTCCATAAAATCAAAATAAGATTTCAACATCGCTTAACAATAGAAGTTGGCAATCATTGAGATGCAAAATGTTCATGACGAAACTTAATACTCAAAAGCCTTGTGAGAGGCTTCTGTCGAGCCTAAAGGGAGGGAGAGAAGAAACTAAAATAAACCAACGAGAGAGCGAGTAGATTCTTTTTAAGTAGATTTTACACCACAAGTAAAATGTATATAGCTCAGCTTGTTCTGCCAACATTGCCAAGATATTGTTCAAACTAGACTCTGGATGTCAACCATGTTCCACTGAAAAAGTTCACAAGCCTCCAATAGATAATTAGATGAGGCTGGCCTTCTACAGAACCCTTCCAACTTCTCAGTTACAAGAGCAAAAATATACAAGGACATGGAACAAGCACGCAAGTAATAGTTAATAGTGTTCAACCTGGAAATAACAAGTTGTCCTGTATGACTATTCTACAAGAGCTAAAATATACAAGGACATGGAACAAGCACACAAGTAATAGTGTTCAGGTATATAATGGCAGCTAATGTTCACATTCAACGGTTCATCCAAATTATCATAAGGCAAGTGCAGTATACTCGAATAAATCTGCAACATTTAAGTTTTTTATACATGTTCCAGCCAGATGCCAATTCAACACAAGCAACAAATCCGAAGGAAAGATGTGCAGCAAAAAAATGGTGTTTTTTATAAATAAAACATGCATGCATAGGTAGGTAGATATATTTTGTATGAAAAGTTGACCAATCTTTCTAAGGGAGACCTCATTCCACTCCAACTTTGTGCATAGACATACCTTTATCCATGCATCTGGAACACTTTCAGTGCATCAAATAATTAATGTAGTAAAAAAAAAGTGTCAATATTAGCAACTGAGACCTGATCGTATCTAAAACATAGATTTCACAACATATACAGTATAGATTTATTTAAATCTATTATCAACAGAGGTATAGTTGTTGGTTAAGATAACCAACCAGTATAAAGAGAAATATTAGGAATCATAGGCTACAAATAAGGTCTCATCTAAATAAGAAGTCTTCGGAAAAAAAAAACCTAAATTCCTGAAACGGCTTGCACCAAAAAAACAACAAACCAATGATAGTAATAATCACTTCTGGCAGGAATTGCTCCTTTCCTTCAAAGATGTGGGTGTTCTTCACTTTTGACTAGCAAAAGAAAGAAAGAAAAAGTAACATACTTAAATTATGAAAATCTGACAAACAATATGAGATGTCATTATATTTTAACTATATGGAGTATTAATTACAAAACAGATGCTAAAAAGTAAGTAAAATGAAGTTTAATTAAATTAACCTCTTTCAGTTCAGTTCCTGAAAGGGGCTCTCCTTCCAAATCACACGGTTGATAACTCATTGACTTATTCCATTTCCCAGTCATTAATATTTTTGGTTCTTCAGCAGCATTATATACATATCCATCCACTTCATAGCGACCAGACCTGCAATAGAAAACAAGTAATAAAACACAAACGTACAAGGTAAACTGAAAAGATAAATAAATACATGGGGCAAGGTACTTTAAAGTGACCTCAAGAAACAAAGGCCAAAAAAAATTAATTGATATCATCTCTTAGTCCGCTAAAGTCCATCGAAAGATGACTCAATGAAGACTAAGTTAACGAGAAGACAAAAAGCCATTAAAACTACCAAATGCAGCCAGCATCTAACAGAATCAAGCCACTCTGAAAGTGCAGCAGTAGCACAGAAGAGAAGTAACATAACCATACCCAAACCAGCCACATGGTTGAAAATATAGTACAACTTTTTCCCCAGTAGTCAAGTTTGTCATGATCATCTCCCCGGGATTATCAACCCATGTCCGACCAAATATAAGATTGTTAACTTTTGTGGAAGGAGGGACCAAATCTAGGACTACACCATCTCTTTTAAGGATCACACGCGTCCTGCATAACAGATTAAAAAACTATAACAGGGCACAAATGAAAAAAAAAAAAAAAACAGAACAGAACAGAACAGTGCTTATAAGAACATAGAACAAGCTGTTCATGATGCTTATGAGGGGAAAAACCATAGAAACTAATCAAAGTACAAATACGTATTAACAAAAGACATATTCCAAAATGGGAAAATGTTCAAAATAGAAACAAGATTGACAATCACCAAAAAAGGGTTCCAACTCTAGACTTAAGTCCTAAATAATTTCAGGTTATCAATAATAAATATTAAACCAAATCATATTTTCTTTCGGTAGGAAATGTAGGCTCAGACAGGTGGCAGTTGCAAATTGAACTGGATTCAATCCACAAATCTCCCTCCATACAAAGGCTTTACCAAAATGCCTCTATCACTCAAGCTACAGAGGGATTTATGAAGGACAGGTAAAGGCATATGCTCTTTCTTAAACAAAGGAACAAAAGCTTGTCATTTTAGTGTCAAGATTACAAACTACTATATTACATAAGCCAGAACTATATAGTTGTAACAATGACAATGAGAAATAAATAATAGGCATCTTACCTCCCGACGGGATAGACATCAACTGAATTTCCCAAAAATTTGGTCTTTAATTTGGATGAAACATCATAAATAAAATGTTCATTTTCAGCATGTGCAGCACTCATTGGGGGATGGTGGCTTACCTGAAACGGAAAAGGAATTACCATAAACCACATTGTCAAACAAATACCCAACATGGAAAACAAAAACTAGAGAACAACATCCAGACATTGACAAGCATGTGGAAAGGAAAAAATGCTCAAAATTTACAAGTTACAATCGATAGAACGCATGAGAAATCAATAATAGGAAAAAAGAAACCAACAGGAAAAGGAAGTGAAAGGAATCATGGTCATAAGAAATTCACCTGCTCTGCGATGAATGTGATTCCACCATGATTAGCCATTTCATAAGTTTCACCAAGTATGGGATTGAAAGGCTTCCAGGTCCTTTGGTAAGCATAGTAAACAGATATTGCCCATGAAGCTGCAATCAATAACCATGAGTTCCATAATCTTTACTATTATAATGAGAGAAGGCAGAGTAGAAGCGGTTCGACGCCAAAATTTGAATTTCAAAAATGCCCCCATCTTGACATTTAAACTTAACATAATCAGAGTCATTTTGGTCAAAAACCAAGAAAATTGCAACCTACAAGCACACTGTTTTGTTTTCAAAATTACAAAAGTATCCCATTTTTACTATGTATTGTTCAAAAACTCTCTAATCAATATTTTAAATTACAAATAAACCCTTTTGATACATGTGCGTTTGCACATGCCACCTTCTAGAACCAAATAATAGGAGCATGTACCACAAACATGTGAGAGAACTTACAAGCATACACCATCCGCATGTCGGGATCCTCACATTCATTTGCCTGATCTAACAAGTAGGAGTACTCCATTAACTGCAACGGGCATTGTACAATTTTAAGACTGTGCAACAAGGCATAAATATGTAACAGAAGCATCAGACATTCAGTCTAAAGTACACATAGCACATACCTCTGCAATTTTCTGAACCATGGTCATTGGTTCAAAAATGAGGACAGGAAGTGTCACCATTGATGTAACATCTGAGCCTATATACTTCTGCATCATCCTCCAATAACCGTCTCGTTCCTGCAAGGAAATGAAAAAGGGCTCATAACGTAAGAGCATATAAAACAACGGTAAATCATGGTGGAAAGAGTGAAGTGTGATTCCATCACAATATGTATAATGCCATTTATTTATTTACTTAAGCAAATACTTGTAAGCTTTTAGTGGATTCATTTTCATTACTAATACTAGAGATATAATGTAAAATATAAAATTTCATCAATGTGTTAATCATATCCAAGAGGAAAATATGGTCAATAACAAAAAAAAATGTTTAAAAAGAACCAAGTAGAATCTATGTAGCTTCAAGATTGTCTTCGGTATGTCCATGCTATTCTCCAGGTATCCCAAGATTTTGGTTTTTTCTATTCACTCCAAAGAAGAAGATTGAAGGGTATATGAAGGTAGTCGAGATGGGGTTTTCACAGTAAAATCATTTAACCAATCTTTAGTACATCTGCCCACTTTGCCATTTCTTGTTGCAATTTGGGGCCCAAAAGTCCCTTCTAAAATGTTGTTTTTCATTTCGGGCGATGCATTCAATAGAGCTTTGAATATAGATCAAATCATGGTGCAGGATTTTATTCCTGCAATTATCTGATTTATACGATACTCATTCATTTTAGTTAGTCTCAGGAAGTTTGATCTCAATTTTGTCCCATTTCAAATATGTTAGCGTCTCCCTAATTTGTGTCTTTGTCGCTTTAGATTTGGCAGTCATCGGTCTTTTTCTAATTCCAAAAGCATTTTATGGATGCAAAGCTTTTAGTAGTTTTAACGGGTAAGCTAGAGTTGAATTTTAAAGAGCAACAATTTCCACTTTAGATGGGATCTTGTTTGTAAGGCTATGAGTGTGCTTTTGCTTTTGATTTTCTAATGGTTATCTCAACCTCCCACTTCCAAGGTTGTATTCTTCATTTGGTCTGTACTTGCAAATAAAATTCTAATGATTGATAACCTTATGTCTCGTGGTTTCACTATGGTGAATTTTTGACTCATGGGAAAATCATTTGGAGAG
Organism: Akebia trifoliata; assembly: GCF_017979445.1. Classification (NCBI taxonomy): domain Eukaryota; kingdom Viridiplantae; phylum Streptophyta; class Magnoliopsida; order Ranunculales; family Lardizabalaceae; genus Akebia; species Akebia trifoliata. The sequence continues at coordinate 7,951,472 of NC_141388.1, read as the reverse complement.
TCAGTTAATCACACCATTTTCTATTGTGATATCACACATGTTGTGTGGTTCCCATATCATTTTGCTATTTCATCTTTCTGGTTGTTTTCCTCTACATAAGTTCTTGGCAAGTCTAGGATTTTCAAGGAAGAGGGAGAATTTTTGGTATTTGATCCCCTTTGATGTTTGTTGGGACCTATGGAAAGGAAAAAATTCTCAAGCGTTTGATGGGAAAGAACACTCGATTCAGGAGATGTTCATTAGCATCTTGGATATTATATTCCTTTGGTATAAAATGTTGAGGAATTTAAGGACATCCGTTTTTTAATACTTTCTATATAGATGGGAATCAGTTTATAAGCTGGTCAGCTAATCAAATGTCTTTTCTCTTTTTGATGGCCATCTCGGTCATTGAATACTTTTTTTAAAATATAAATCAATTATAATGAAGATTGATTATTTTTAACTATAGCGAAATTCAATTAGATTTAGAATTTCCTAACAAGTTAAATAGCTGATAAAAACTTTAAATAAAACAAAGTTGGCTAATGGACAGCCCAATGTTGTGCATGGGGTGCTTATTAGAAAATGGCAGTTTTATCCTTGTAGCAGCACATAACTGCTACATAAGGCCCAACATAGTTGCTTTTATGGAAAATTTATATAACTTTTAAGCGTGATTTGCTCAAAATTTCTATAGAAAGTGCACATGTCTATAACTGTAGCATGATTCCTACTTGTGGTAACATCTGCAATCATATTTTGTTTGATGATTTCATCATTTTTCATGTAGGATTCTTCACGGTGGTTCCATCTCTCCTTTCGACATCTTTATTTTAATATTTTTGCAACTGAATGTTCCATTCTCTCTTTTCCATTTCTCCGTATCCTTTCATACAGAGACCAGCCATTCAATTTTCTGGTCTGGTGTAAGAACAACTTTGTAGCCTATAGAAATGACAGGTATAATGAAAGGTTCACAATTTCCTATTTGTACCAAGGTAAAAGATAATTACGATCTACATCTGACACACTAAACTTGGAGACTTTGAATAATTTTACTATGATTAAGCATATTGGCCCAAGAAACAGCAGTCTATTACACTTCATAGAAATATATGGCAGAAAGAAGATAATATATGATTATAGAAAATTCTTATTCCAAGCATAAACTCATACACTATACAAAAACCCAACATATAACTGAATTATGAAGTTAAAATAGAGATGGGAGAGAAGCGTGTGCAAAATAAACGTTTAGGAAAAGAGAAAAAGAAAACAAAGAACCTCCTGCTTCCATCTTCCTCTATGAGCTTCTGCTTCAGCATCTTCTGTGCCTCCTTCTGGATTTATAACTTCCAGCCCTTCGTAACCGAGCAATCTGAAGGAGAAAAGGAACATCAATCATCCGATATAGTCCAGATCTACGGCACAGTGTAAAATTAATTTGGTCCAAGTATAGAAACATGGATTGACAAACTCTAGGACAATATTAGAAGTCCTGAACTACAATAGATGACCAGTTCCAACAAACATTAAGGAAAATGGAGAAAATAAGAAGGATTTGTGGCAAAGTGTGGAAAGTTGATAATTAAATGAAGCATCAAATAAAACCCACATAAAATTAATCAGCAGTCACATAATATGCTTGCAACACTTTAATAATCAAATCAAGATATATTGTATCAAAGCAAACACAAATTAGAAGCTCTGAACTCTGGAATTTAGAAAGACATTACTTTACAAAATCATTTATCACTTATGTAGATGAACTGATTATAGCATCCCATAGACGAGGAAGGTTTACAAGAGAACTACCAAAACGGCATAGTCAAATTGAAGATTACCAAAACTGCACACTATTCATTTTAATTCCGAAAACGGTAAATTACCATTTTAGGAATTAATTTTTTTACCAAAATCGTAAATTTGTGAAATGAATAGTAAAAAAAAATTCCTATTCTATAAATGGTAAATACGTATTCCCTGTTTTAGTTTTAGTAAAACAGTTTAAAAAAATGTTTTATAAAACAGTGAATTTTTTCATCACTTTAAGGAAAATATTTTAATTTCGAAAACGGAAAATTACCGATTATGGAATTTATGTGTGCCATTTCAGTAATTTTTCAATTTTCAGTGCATGATTTGGTAAATCACCCAAGGTTTAACCCATATTTTAAGAACTGTTATCAATCCCGATCCTAAAGGTAAGAAGAAAATAAAGGACTGTCAAAGGATTGAACATTGATATACAAATTTCTTTACAGGACTTTAGTCTTGTGTGGAAGAAACTTCAGTACCCATCCGAGAAAAAAATTTGCGTGGCTTACCTCATTTCGAACCCCAGAAATCAAATCAATCAACAACAAATAAAACAAGGTTCTCAAACTAGTTACAGCTCACATCCAAGTAACATGAGATTTAATCACCACAATCAAACAACCACAGGCCACCATTAATAAGCCAACAATTCTGGCTGATCTGAAATAGCTTCAAGGTTTCAACTTTACCTAGATAAATTTCCATTACCTAGATAAATTTCCAGACCGGATCGAATGTTCTCTTTATAGGAACTTTTATTGATTCAAAAACCATATTATTTCAAAACCCAAAATTCAGAGTTTTCCTTATAAAATCATTTTCCTTCAACAAACTCAGAAGTGACATATTACCAAAAATACTCAGATTGGAACAAAATTAAGAAACCATAGCACCACATTCGAGGTGAACAAAACAAAGTTTAATTAGGGTTCTCTACCAACGAAATTAAGGATTACAGAACTAAAATACAACTTTATTCGGAGATCAATCTAGAATACAAATAAAAAAGCTCAAAGATCAAATCTTGCGAAACCTGCATACCCGTTGACAGATTTGTGCATTGCGCTACTAAAGTTGGACAAACTGGACGCGATTGACGCGAAAAAGCCGCCACCTTGCTTCTGATCCTTCGAAGCCATATCTCAAACCCTGATTCGATTCCTCTTCAAGATCAAAATATAAAGAAATTATCGAACGATCTATGATCGACAACAAGATCGCAGATGTGTAACCCTATATCAATGACATCTTCGACAAGATAAGGAAAAAAAACCCTGTCGATCGGTTCTCGAAATAAGAGGGAAAGCTCGAGAAATCGAAGACAGAGAGATTTAAAATTGAAAATTGGGGAAAAGGGGGATTTGTGCAGAACAACGAGGACGACAGGTGGAAATCGTTGGCGGTTCTGCTGTTTGAAGCTACAATCGGATTTCTCTCATTTTTTAATTCTAATAAACATAAGTGTTGTGAGGAAATCTTTGACGTTAAACAGTGATATTTGAGTTGTATACTAAAACCTCCTGGTACAGCCACGTCTCCGTAATGATTCGCTATTATTTTTTGTTTTTTAGAGAAATACTTTCCTTACTTACTAACTTAGTGTAATAAGATAACAAAATGAGCGCAAATAGATTACGAAATTTGGCCATCCATCGCCACAGCCCTCTAGATTTTATGAAAAAATACAGATTAAAAAAAAAAACTTTTTTAACTAAAATCCAAATTTTGAAAACGGACTGCAACTAAACTCTCACTGAACTTCTAAATTTAAAGGTGAAAAATAAATAATAATAATAATAATAATAATAAAATTATTTTATTTTTTTAATAAAATTTTATCCTTTACATCCACGTGACACCTCAACATATTATTGGAGACCATAGCTCATAGCCAGACTCTTGTTTTTATTTATAATCAATTAGGCGGACTAAATCTATGGTTCAAAAGGATTTTGTTAAAGTGTGTCCTAAGGGCACTTGTTGCAATAAATACACCTTGACAATTGGATTTAATTTATCAAAATACCCTAATACCCTCATATTCTAATTTTCAAAGTATATTTAATATTTATTACACTTTAGGGTACACCTAAACAATACCGATTAAAAATACTAAAGAGTTTTTTTTTTTTTTTTTTTTCGGAAGATATGACTCATGTCCAAACCAGGGCTTCTGAAAGTTGTAAATTAATAGTAAAGATGGACTTATTCAGGCAATATGAAGAAAATGATGGGAGAATTGAGCAATCTGCATCAACGGGAGAAGGATCAACACTGAGACGCTTACGCAACAGGGAGGGGCCCTTAGAAAGGCACAAGAAACACCCTGGTTGGAGGGCCAACAACAAAAGCGAACGCAACTGAAAAAGTAACAAAGAGTAGACCTCCATCTTGGGTAGCATTGGTGGGAGCAAACACTAAAGCCTATGCTAGAGGACAAGGTAAGCTAACATTCCACCATCATGTTATGCAAGGAAATACCAACTTCATCTCTTGCCCAAAGGATATGATGAAAAAAAGGGAACAAGAGTGGGAAGGCAGACTGGTGGGCCACTTTCTGGGGCACAACTTCTCCTATGGAGTGGTTAAGAAGGCAGTAGAGAAATTGTGGAGACCAAGGGGGAATCTAGAAATATTGTCTAAGGAGGACAAAATGTGCTTCTTCAAATTTGGAGATGAAGAATATAGTAGGAGAGCTCTACAAGAAGGCTTTTGGTTTGTGGTAGGAACACTCATGGTTTTGAAGGAATGAAATGCTAGAAGTAAACTAGAGAAGTTGGAAACCTCTGCCATCCCAATATGGATCAAGCTTCATGATCTCTCAAACCAGTTATGGAATCCAGAAGCCTTATGATTCATCACCAACTCTGTAGGAAAGCCATTATTTATGGATAGTGTCACAAGAAGTTTGTTGAGAATGTCATATGCTAGGGGGTGTGTGGAAATTAAGGCTTCTAAGGATCTCCCAAACAAAATTTTCGTTGAAGTGAAAGAGAAAGCTCACTATGAGGTTTGCATTGAATATGATTGGATGCCTCCTAAATGCACCACCCACTGCACCTTTGGGCACCCGGAAGGAAATTGCCTACCTCAATACAACAAATCAGGAGAAGGAAATGCTAGAACTACCACTCTCCAAAGCCCCACAAGAAGACTAGAAGGAAATCACAGGCTAGATACTGACTTGACCCTTGTAACCCACAAGAACACCAATAGGAATACTCAACTAAGTCAAAAATAGCCAAGCCAAACTCATCACTAGCAAAGGAAAAAAATCAAGAAGATCTAGAAGAGCCAAGTACCGACCAACAAGTAATGGAATGGGAAGAACCTGCCCATGAAAGAATATTAAACCAAGAGAGAGGAGAGACCAACAGGAAGCACATGGAACCCAAGAAGAAGGAAAAGAGCCACCATGAGGTAGTACACAATACTAAAGGCATAGTTAGTAAGACTACCAAGCACAACAACACAGTAACTAAGCTCCTCCCCCCAAGCAATAGATTTATATCCCTTCAAGATGAGGAAGACAATAGAAGTGTGGAAATTCAAAAATGGGAAAATAGGGACTTCAACAAGCTAAAAGTCGATGAGATAGCAATGCAGCAAACCAACTACTTGCCTACCCTCCAAGACATCAAAAAAGCCATGAGATTTACGCAAGAGCATGAAAGGTTGGAGGCAATCCAAGAAGGGGAGGAGGAAAAGGAAAATGAAGTTCTAGTATCCAAATGAATTACGCAGCATGGAACATTAGGGGGTTGAATAACCCTCTCAAGCAACAAGAGGTCGAGAAAAAATGCTGGTAAAAAGCTATCAAGATGAGAGCAACTAGATTTCAAAGGATCACTTTCAGATTCTACTATAGCGAAACCAACAAAGGTGTAGACTTCTTAGCCTCTCATAGGACTTTTCTAGATAGTTCGATGTTGGATCCTATGGATCTCCGTAGTGAGCTAAGGAATATTATTTGTAAGGATGCCATTGGAAAGGCCTAAGACAGAATGTAGTTTCTTCTCTTCTGGTTGGGGGGCTACCTAACCCCCCTTTAATCTTTAAAAAAATAATAATAATAATAATAATTAAGAGTTGTGACATTGATTTGCCAATCATCATTCATGATATTGTTAACGACTACCAAAATAAGTATTAGGGACTAACACCAAAATTTTACTCGAGTTTTGGCTTTTATAGAATACTCGATCTTCAATAAATGGCTGAGATCTTCGATGGATCATATAGAACTACTAGAGCAACTCCAACCTAGAGGTTTAAAAGTTTCCTTCGAATTGGCATCTTATTTAACATGAAGGCTCCAAGCCAAGAGGAAAAAAAAAAAGCTATTGACATCCCAATTTTAACTTATTGCACTCCAATTTCCTAAATTATTTATCATACCCCAATTAAAAATTAACACACTCTCCGAACAGTATTTGTCTCATAATTTGTGACAAATTTTCATCAAGCTTGATCAATTAATTGATTTAATTTGATTTTTAAAATATTAAATGAAAATACTTTAAAACTTGTAAGGGATAAAAGTGACATTTAAGTCATGTTACATAAAAAAGAAGAGTCTAAAATTGACATTTATACCCACAAAAAATAAAAAATAAAAAAAATTGGGACCTAATAAGATTTATTGGAAAAGATGAATAGCGATAAAGGTGGAGCTTCAAATCTTTTTTTACCTATTCAAATATGAAGTATAGTGATTTAAAGGGGCTTCGTGCTAAATAAAGGACGACTGGAGTTTGGTTCAGTTGTCAAACCCTCTATATTTGAAATTTTAAAGGACGGTTGGAGTTGCTCTTAAGATCCGTAGGAGTTATCTTCTCATCCCATCGTACCCTTTTTTTTTTCTCTTTATTATTATGATTAATGGACTCCTCAACCTTATCATAATCTTATAATTGAATTAAAAGGATGTCCTCTTAACCTCAAAGTCCTTCAAAGTCTCAAACAACTGATCGTCAAATGTACGGATGAGAATGGAGGAAACAACAATTTTATTAAGGATCAATGATTTTTTGTGAGGGATGTCAACCGACCAGATAATTGGTTTGATATGCATGAGAAAATAAGGTTTTATCTTTTAATAATCGGATTGAAAATGAGTGGTACTTTATCTTTTAAAATAATTACTGATTTTCTAAATCAATTTGACAAAATAACTCAAAAACTCACTAATGTGGCACATGCAAGCAAGCCCGGCTCAACCGCAAGGCAACTCAGGCAGTTGCCTAAGCCCTAGTTGAGAGGAAGGCCCCCAAAAACTCTGTCAAGATTGCACGTGGGAATGTTTTTTTTTATTTTTTTGTTTTAGTGCTGATAATTTGGCTTAGGCACGTGACAACTCAATCAACTAATCTAGCATGACAGGCTTGAAAATTGTAGATGTGCTTTCCTCGAGATACAGAACTATGATTTTCCATAAAAAAATGCAGTTTTATATCCCGAGGAGAGCAGAACTACGATTTCCGAGCTTATCTCATGAGGTAAGTCAATTGAGTATGGCAAGTGACTAGGTCATATTATCATGACTCTTTTTTATATTATTATTCTTAACATGCCTTTGCACATTGCCACTTGAAAAGATAGAAATCTAAAAATGATACAACTTGATAGATCCACACGGACTGAAATTTCCTTAAAAATAAAAAGTCCCAAATTTTTTCCTTAATAGACCCTTGCATGTTGCCACGTTGGAGCTTGGAGGTCCTAAAAAAGGGGGAAAAAATTAAGGAGATCCCACGAACTCAAATTCTTTAAAAAAAGAAATTAAAAATAAAAAAAAAGGACAATTCTTCACGTCCACTAATTGAAGTTTTCAAATAAAAACCCCTCTTTATGTTCCAGACCATTTTAGAAGTCTCTCTCTCTCTCCCTCCCCCCCACCCCCCACCCCAAAATAATAATAATAATAATAATAATAATAATAAAATAAAACAATAATAATAATAATTTTAAAAAGGACCATTAGAAATTGGAAGTTCAAGAAAAAAAAAATTCGAGAGATCCCACGACGATGGAATGTAGAAGCATAGTAAAAAACTTTGGATTTGATTATTATTCAAAAAATCCGGGCTTCACTTTCGTTGATTTCATGAAAATTTGGAAAAAAGTCGAATAAATTTAGAATATACATATGATATTTAGGGGATTTTAACTAAAATCCGACCCCAAAAATTCTATCTTGTTTTTTAGATTTGAATATTGAAGGAAATAAAATTTTGAGGGTGAAGAGTAAAAATGTGATCATATTCTGTGATTTGTCGATAAATCATTGATTTATTCATCAAATCACAAGGTTTAATGGGTTAGTTCCCTATTCGGAGAATTTTATGAATTTTTTAAAAAGTTCCGACAATTTTGTGACTATGTTTATAAGTTCAGGAAAAAAAAAAAAAGATTATATATGTACACCAACTTTACTTTCATCACACCAGTCCTTTTGAAACTATTAGATATAAATTGGTGTGTCTTAAGTAAAGGTTGGCGCGTTAATGTAAACTCAAAAAAAAAAAAAAACTCGTGAAAAAAAAAAATCAGAGTTGAGCTGATTTAATATATTACATATTTAAAAGAGAGAGAAAAAAAAAAAAAAAAGAGATTTTATTCAATTTTCATTGAATGGAAATTAGAATCTGATTTGTTTGGATTTCGATTTTCAGTCATTTAGATGTCAATATTGGGGGGGGGGGGGGGGGGGGGGGGAACATAGGTCGATAAAAAATTAAATAAAAAAGTAGGAATATGTGTTGATTATACAGTTGATTCATGGTTAGCTAATTTTAAAACAGAGTTAAGCTGATTTAATATATTACATATTAAAAAGACCTCACCTATAAATTTTGCCTTAGGCCTCAACTTGTATTGAGCCAGCCATGTGTGTAAGAATCGTAGATTTTTTCCTTTTGGGATACACAATCGCATATGTTTATGGGGATGTGCAGTTGTGTATCCTGAACATGTCATATTAGTGAGTTTTTGAGTTATTCTGTCATATTGAACTAGAAAATCATTACACAAAAAATGCAGTATTTTCATGGGATGGTGTGACTCGTGAAAAAAAAACATGATCTCAATCATTTAAACACAAAATCTAATGTGTGAGATTTATTCATGGGATAAGCATATTCGAGAGGTGTGTCATTGGGATATGTATAAATCTCAACCGTTGGATTTTGTATTTACACCACCAAGATCTTATATCTTCTCATGAGTCGCTAATTGCCATAATCCGACCCATATTTTAATGGTATTAGATATTTTTGTATTCAACATTACTTGACAGGATAATTTCTTTTTATAATTGACACTTAATAATTACAAATGAGTGATTTTTGTCACATAATGATAAATGATTGTGTTGACAATGAACTTGAAATCAAAGTTCAAACAGTAGCCCGTAGGTCGTGAATTTGATATCCAATACGAGCATCAATTCCTCAGGGATCGCCCGCGAGGGCACACTCACACTTACCTGGTGCGTGTGATGTGTGGGCGTTGTATGTGTCTAGGGATAAGACCATGGTTTATGGACTGGGAAGCCTAGATGCGGCCCCAATCCATCCTCTATAGGGATACCCCATTTAAAAAAAATAAAAATAAGGAGTCGTGTTGGAGTTATCTCAGCGGGGGATACCTTGACATGGTAGCGCACGCATGTTCGTAGATGTGTTCTACTCGTATCTCAAATAAATGCATTTACAGGCATGCGCGCACCACCACGTCAAAATGTCTCCCGTGTGTCCTCCACTCAGGTAACTTCAGCATTAATAAAAAATAAAATCAAGTAGTAAGGTTTGGAATGTTTTTACAATTTTAAGGAAGAATATGTATATAATCAATGAGTCTAAGGTATGTCTACCAAAGATTAAAAATAAGAATAAAAAAAGATAAAATTACTTAAAATAACAATGTTGTGCTATATGCACCCTAAGTTTTGAGGCAGTATCTTAACAAACTAGTAAAATCTTTCTTTCTTATTTCTTAATGCCCCTTAATCCTCATAAAATAATGAACTTAAATCGTTGCATATGACAATTCAAATGATTGAGATAATCATTCAAACCGTCAAAGCATATTGAATCATTGGTCCTAATTATTCATGTTCAATGTAGAGATCGACAATTTATAATCATTGATCTCAATGATTGTAAAAGATCGATCTCAATGAGTGTATTAAAGGTTGATCTTAATGACTTAAATCACCAATTGATCTCACCAATTAAAAGGGGTTAGGGACATTAATAAAGAAAATTTTTACCAAATAGGACCATCAAGTTACCTAGGACTTAAAATGGGTCGGGTTCAAGCCGGATATTGGTGTGTACATATCCATACCTGAATTTTTATCCTGATTCATATTCGGATCCTAATCAGACTTGGATCATACTTGCTAAAATCATATCCAATCCGATCGAATTAATTAACTTGAGTCGGTTAATGTAAAATTGTTTAAGAATATTTCTCATAAATTTACTAAAATGTGACTTCAACTCAAGACCACTCCATTTTGAAGAGAGGTCTTGACCATTACACCTAATGGTTAATTGATGAAAGATGACTTAAAAAATATAACGATACAACTTGCAAAGTAATATATCATTTGGATCTTGACAGATACAGGAATGAAACCGTATCTGACCCGATTTCGATTCGGATAAAGAGACATCAACTCATATAAGAACTATATTTTGATTTGGATATACTTAATAAAACCAAACTCGTTAAATTCGGATTTTAGATAAAATCCTACCATTTTAAGCCTTAAAGTTACCACTAATTGGTGGTGATTTTTTTTCTAAACTTGTTGGCTTTTATATAGGAAAAATGAAAAGAAAAAAAAATCCTAGTTCTCTAAAAGTAGGGAAATTACTTAAATGACCTCAATAAAGAGATTTAATTATAAATAGTCCCTAAGTTTTGGGTGGTAGATTGATAGTCCATTTAGTAAATTTTTTATTTCTTTATGGAACTCATCGCTTTTTATTTATTGTAGAACTCACTACATTTTATTTATTGTTGAATTCCCAACTTTTATTGTCAAATTCGCCACTTATTATTGTTGAGTTCACCACTCTTATTTATTGTCGAACTTGACAATAAAAAGTGATGAACTTGAAACTTGTAAAACCCACCCACTTTCGAGTATTTCTGACTAAAAGACATGGAAAAATCAACTTGAGATAACGACTTGTTTATGTGAATATTTATATGTACTTTGTTTACTTATTTCGATGATTTATAAAAAGAAATGAAGAACAAAGTTGAGGTTCTAAATTTTTTATCAATTATGTTGTAATTATTCTTTCAATGTCCATTTCACAACTATGATATATACATTTTGAGTATTTCGAGAAATTTTGATGAGTATCAAAGTCGGAAAAAAATGAAAAAAATTTTGGATCACACTTATAGGATTTATTTTTTTATTATTTTATTGTCGAGTACAACATCTTTATTGTCAAACTCACCACTATTGAGTTCAACTACTTTTCTACAAAAAATTTGCCGAATTAATAACATATATCATGATTTATTCCTATATGATCGAGATCGATAACATTAATATTTTGAGTTCAACGTTAATTATTGATGAACCTGACGATTATAAGTCATGTTTAATTATTGTCTAGTTTGACAATATTTTTATAAAAAAAAAATTGTCGAACCTAACAATAAAAAGTGGTGAGCTCAATAATTGAGCTCGACACTGTAAATGTGATCCAAATTTTTTCAATTTTTTCTCATTTTGAGTTTTGATATTGGGTAAATCTCCTCGAATCAAAAAATTACGACATAATCATAAAAAAAAAATAGAATATCAATTTTGTTCTTCATTTTTTTATATAAATCATTCAAATAAATTAAAAAGATACATTCAAATGTTCAAAAATAAGATTATATCATTCTCCATCCATCATTCACGATAAAAAAGAATCATTAGGAATGATTGCAGTGGCACTTGGAAAACCTAACTATACCGAGAAGATGAGAGGGTAGTTTGGGTTTTAAAAATATTATGAAGAGAGATGATGTCAAGCGACCCGTAAGAAAAGAAAAGTTTACAAAATAAATAATTAAGATACCGCCCAAAACTTAAGAATTATTTAGAAAGGAACCCCTATTGCAGGGCCTTTAAGTAATTTTCCCCCCAAAACTACTCTCTCACCCTTTTTATCTGGTTGTGGAATCATGTCACGTGCGCTCAAACTCCAACTCTCCAAGTCCAACAGAGACGGAAGTTTCGTCTCCCTCTCTCTCTCGTGAACTCGTGGTCTGTCGTGGAAGCTCCAATTGTTTGTCATCAACCAGCAAAGCATTAATTTATTTTATTATTATCGATCAAACGACGTATTTAAGTCGTCTCTCTCTACGTATCTCATTCACCATTATAAACCCTAACATCCTCTGTCCTTCGCGACTTTTCTGTAAATTGAGTGGGAAAAAAACAATTGATCTGAGTTAGAATCGAGATTTGGTAAAAAAATCCAATTTTTGGACTGATTTATCACGAAGAAATTTTCGATTTACACTATGAAAGAAGGTAAATCGGTTAAATTCAATCTTAAGCAGCAGCAGCAACAACAACAGAACGGTCACGTCTCCCCTTTCAAGTTCGCAAAATTGTTGGATCCCGATGCTTCTTGGGACAAGGTATCGATTTCTTTGTTTCTTTTATCGATTTCGTAAGTAATTCTTTCGGTTGATTTGTGTTTCCGTTGTTTTGTATCAATTTTTTTTTTTTTTTTTTTTTTTTTTTTTTGGGTTTCGAATTTAGTTTTTTATTTTTATTTTTTATTCTGCAATTTGATCTGTTTCGAGGATCTTAGGACTCTGCAGTGTATTTTAGTGTTGAAAATCATGAAGACTGGCCAAGATGACATTTTTTATTGGACTTATAATTAAAGAAAGTTAACAGTAACTGTTGTTTTTTCTTCAATGTTTGGGCTTGAAGACGAATGTTATTTGTCTCTCTCAATTTTGTTGGAAGTGTCATCTCCAAAAATTACTGAAGTCAAATTTCTGTTTTTTCCCCGTGTTTTGAGAATTATTAGTAGGGATTGAATCCATGACATCGAAGCTTTGTTAAGAGCGCCTTCAAATTGTTTTGGTGATTTTAAAATTTGATATCTTTTGGTGCAGGATCAATTGGGGGATGCTTTGCATTGGATTAGGCAAGTAGTAGCCCTCATATGTGGATTGATATGGGGTGCAGTTCCTGTAGTAGGGGCCATCTGGATCTTGGTGTAAGTTCAAATTGTGTCGAACTTCTTTAGCATTAGCATCTATTGAGTATGAGTCAAAAAGCACTACTCATTCTTTGCATGGAATTACATATGAGATCTCATTCCACATACTTTTTATGACATGTGCTTATTGAATGCTAATTAGTGTCTTGATTATATATTAATAGTGTAAAGACCATCCTTTATTGCTTTTTTTTAATGATTTAAGAGAAAGGTACTTAATTGCAATTATTTGTGTAAAGGCAACCCTTAGTTGCCCCATTTTAGTCCCAATGTCCTTTGTTGTTATATTTTTCTTTTTTCTTCCTTTTTGATCATCATCATCATCAAACCTTTATGCCAAAGATTTGAGGTAAATGAATCTTGTTCCTCCATTCTACTCTGTACAAAGCCACATCTTTTGTTATTGAAAGTGTGTTCGTATCTGCTTTCAAAATATTACCAAGTCTCTTTTTTTGTTAAGTAAATCTCTCTTTCAAAATATTCTCATTTTCAACAAATTTTTCTAAGTTTATATTTCTCCCAAACCATTTTCTTTAGGGAAAATTACTAAAAAAGAGTAAAAAAAATTAATTAATTATTTATTTTTTTGTTGCAAATTACAAAAAACAATTTAATACCCTAAACCGTTCAGCATTTTTTGAAATCGCTGGACTGTCCAGCGTTTTGCTCTCTCCTACGTCTTCTAATTACTTCGTGAGTTTGGCTGAGGTTATTTGCATTGTGAAAAGAAACACTTTCCTTACAACTTTGTAAGATTTCAAATCTTACTAAGAACCTTGAACTCAATGGATTACCAAATTGATAATCCAATACCATAGCCTCATAGATTTCATGGAAAAATTCAGATTCAATAAATAAATAAATAAAAATTTAAATGATTTTCTTGATCCAAAGTTTTAAAATTGGTGATTACCGAATTTTCACAAACTCCCAATTTTAAAATTAAAATGTAACAATATGTATATATATATTTTAAAGTTCATAGAATTTTGTCCTCTGCATCCCTTAGGCATCGATCATATTTTTGGATGCCACAAGGTGAGTTTAACGACCCTTAGTAAGTTTTCAAATCTTACTAAGTTAGTTAGGCTAGCTCCCCCTATCTATACTCAAATTTGAAAGAATCCTAACACTCTGGACAGTCCAGCAAATTGGAAACACGCTGAACAGTTCAGCGTGTTAAATCGTTTTTGGTAATTTGTTGAAAATTAATACTCTTTAAATAATTAGTTAAAAAATTTACCCTTTTTTTTTTATTTTATAATTTTCCCTTTTCTTTATTTTTAGTCTTAATTTTTTTTTTCACATGGATCGTTTTGTTCTGCGCTTGGTGAACTCCTTACCTCCTCTCAAGAGGACAAGAAAACAAAGTCCTACCTAAGTGACACACCAGAAGAGAGGTGAATGACAATAAATTTCCATGGGTGCCTTGTGGTCTGGATTGGAGGAAGTTTTTTGTACTTCATTATTTAAGTGTTTATCTCTGAGAAAAAAGACAAAAAAAGAGTAGATTTATATTCTCACATGGGTGCCTAGGGGAGTCATAAGGGTGAATCTACAAAACGAGTAACAAATTAGGTTGATTAGTTGCCAAATTTAGTAGGTATTCATTGCTTGCCAATTAATGAAGCTTCACAATAAATCTATGGTTTTAATTCACTCATGGGTCAGCTTGCATCTATCAGATTGTAAGTACTAACTGTTTGTTTTCCGTGGTAGGTTTATATGATTAAGTTGTGTGGTGTTGTTCTTTTCTAGTTTCCTCTTTGCTGAGCATTTAAGGTGGCATGATAAGATGTGATTGAGATTTAATTGAATGGAGAAAGATAGTTTTCTATGTTAGAGTATTAGGTATAATGCATTGTAATAAGGTGTACTGAGATTCACCACATCATTTCTATGGAGATTAGAATTATATTATTAGGGATTTTATTAGATTATGATTGATTCTGATTAGATTTGGATAAGATCTGTTGTATTTATTTTTCTATATAAATCCTATTAGGGTTGATTGTAATTCATCCAAAATCTAAAGAATCAATTGAGTCTTATTCTTCTTTATGGTATCAGAGCAATCCATTGATCTTCTGATAAAAATTTAAGATCTTGGTGTCCTTCGATAGGCGGCGCTGCTGTTGCTCGTCCGGTCAACCCTGTGGATCCGAATGCATGGGTGTCACACTCATTTTTTAAATTCTCTTACTAGAACTTCTTCAACTAACCTATAGCATTTAATCTGAGCCATCTACATCATCTTCCTTCCCCTACCACTCAGATCCTCTACTAAGCATATTTCGTCAAACACTTCATACCCATCAACCACTGTTACTTCCACTTAGATCGTTGTCCCACCATTTCTTTTTTTAGAAAAGAATAATTATTGATCTCGTCCATGGTGATCTAAATGGTTTGTACTTTTACCTATGGTAGTCATCTCCTTAGCATTGGCATTGCCATTCACCTGTGATAGAGCACCAGATGGAGTTTGTCAAAACCTGATTGTCCTTGCGATCTTTATCTTCTTGAAGAGTACATGTTTTGGAAATTGGTGAAAACTTGACTAATCGAGCAAACCTTTGCCTCTACATCAGCCTTAGATTGTTGGAAACCCAAACCTTTGTTCTGACACATTACTTTTTAAAATACTCTTAACAAAGATTTTATTTGGTGTATCTCACATGCACCAATCAGTTGTGTCTTTGTGTTTTAATCCCAAATATCTAGCCTATCATGTCATACAACAATCCTAATGTTTAGCCCCATATGATTGAACCAAAGCCTAATTATTATTTGGTCCAACACTCAATTCAGTTCCTACCTTTGTTCTATTAGAGGATCTATTTTGTTCATCCGCCTTATAGATAAATGGTGTCAAGCCCTTGCCAACATCCTAGATTGTGATTGTGGAAGACATTCTTGATGAGTAAGTGTTTTGTGCATCTCACATGCACTAATCCTATTTCCTTTTCAGTGTAAGAAGATTCCGAAAAAACAAAAATGCTTATGGTTTTATACGAACCAAAGCATCATTATTACCCTAGAACCTACGAATCCCCATTGATCAGGTTCTTTTTCATTATTGGCCCAAAAGCCTCGGAATCCTAGGGATCAAGCTTCTTTTGGCCCAAAATCATGTCTTTTTTATGAGCCTCTGAATCCTTTGTGATCAAGCTCATAATGGCCCATTCTCACTTTTTGTGATTTTGTCAGGTTTCGGTCTAGCCTAAACCAATCATGGCCTACTCAAGGCCTAGTTGAGTTGAGCTATTTGCTCCACCTTTTCTATCACAATCAATCACGTTGGTTGCATCTTTGTTCTTGGGCAAACAATTTACATTTGGCGAAGAAAAATGGATTTCAATCGATTCTTCATCGACGACACGGATCTGGCGAAAGCAGTTCATATCTTACCAGACGAAGAAGGTAGATTCAAGGGTTCAGATTTTATCAAACTCACATCGATCTTCAATTTTCATGATCTTGAGGGAGGGTGTTAGAGTATTGGGTATAATCCATTGTAATAAGCTGTACTGAGATTCACCACATCATTTCTATGAAGATTAGAATCATATTATTAGAGATTTGATTAGATTATGATTGATTCTGATTAGATTTGGATCAGATCTGTTGGATTTGTTTTTCTATATAAATCCTATCCGGGTAGATTGTAATTCATCCAAAATCAAGAGAATCAATTGAGTCTTATTCTTCTTTATTCTATTCTTGAAAAAGACTATGGTTTTGGAAGTTGATGGAGACTGGTTATCGATTTGTCGGTTCTCAAAGGAGGAGTTCTATTTATAACATATATCTGATCTTCAATTGTAAGTGGTACCATATTAAAGTAATGTCAGAAGGAATATTTTAGTTCAGATGAATAGTAAGTATCAATTTATTTGAATTTAAGAGTTTAGACTACCACTTCATTAATTATGCCTGTAGATGAGTGCAACAAGTTCAATCAATACCTTCAATGAAACCATACTTTTTAATCAAACTCAGCATCGCGAGTGTATTCTTAGATGCTTCGAATCAGTATCGAGTGTGAAGTCTAGGGAAAGGCTTGATGCTTGGTATTGAGGGAAAAAAGAGCTTTATGAGGAGATGAGTGAAGTGATGAGGTGTAGAAAGGGTTTTCTTCTTCCTTATTTTTGGGGTTCTAGGAATCCTTTTTCGGTCTTGTAGGAATCTGATGGTTGAGAGATTTGCATAAAAAAAATGAGTTTAGAAACTTGAATTTCCATCCTGACAATGGTGGATTATCCTTTTTATATCTACATTTTTTTTTGTGCTAAATTCTTTTTATATCTACTGGAAGTGTTTTTTTCCTTGTACAAATGATTCCTGTATTTTCCAATAAGCTTAGTCCAAGCAAACCAAGATATCATATTAGAAGGATCAGGATAGGGCATTGGTTCCATTGGATGAACTATAGTAGTTTTTTTTTTTTTTTTTGCATGACCTAAGAGAATGGGTAAGGAAGATGGTTTCAGAGATGTAACGGTGAAGGTGACTTGATGGACAGCATTCATGTTAAATTGTTAATTATGGTTGCAAAAATAATATTTGGAGTTGGGATTTATTTAGGGATGGAGGATTGAGATTCTTTCCTGAAATCAGTGTCTAAAGTTTATTTTAGCTTATCTAGATTGTTTCTCACATTTTTTCTTGTATGCTCATCATAACAATGTAATTTCCCTTTCTTTTCCTTGCTTCATGATACTTCCAGTGTCTATCCTTTGTTACTTCTCTCTCAAAAGCAGCTTTTTGCTGTTAACGAGGGTTGCAGGAACCAGAAATAATTATGAAGCTTCTTTAGCTTTAATTTTCTTTGTTGAGGAAGCTGAGTGATGGAGAGTGACATCAGCTGCTGGTAGTATTGTAGTGGCAGAGAGTCCCGATTATGGATTTAAATCTTAGAATTGCCATGTACATTAACTTTATTTGCTCAAACTATGATAGACTGCCAATTTAAAATATTAAATTACACATCTACGTGAATCCCAATCTGCATGAGATGTTCTCTATGATCTGCTGCACTCCAAGGGGTGGGTGAAAATTCACGGGGACAAACAAATTTTGTGGGAGACAATTGTAGCTTTTGCACTGCTTTAGAACTAGGGGTGTATCTTCATTATGATATTGGGTGTCTCTTCATGTTAGTACTTTGAGTTTCATATCCCATTCTATTTGCAAACTGTTGTTTTATATTATTAAGACTCCTTTGTTTTAATTAGGGAATAAGAGGTGAACTTATTGAAGGAAAAATAAAATAAAAAACACCTCCTCTAATTGTTGGTTGCTAGACTTAGGCTCATTATCTTATCTTTTGGGAAATTAAATTAAACAACTCTATATCTGGATTAACATTACATAGAATTCTATTAAGAGGCAACCAATG
Source organism: Akebia trifoliata (assembly GCF_017979445.1). Lineage (NCBI taxonomy): Eukaryota > Viridiplantae > Streptophyta > Magnoliopsida > Ranunculales > Lardizabalaceae > Akebia > Akebia trifoliata. The sequence goes on along the minus strand of NC_141388.1, from coordinate 7,933,010 downwards.
TATTCTTAGTAAGGAAGCTGACAAAGCAGCAGCCCTTCTTTTTGTTCTCTGCACATTTACATCAATTGAAAGTAACTGGCCACATTCATCGTTGCAAAACCTTTTACATCTTCAAGGTAAGCTGGTTATTTGAGCTGTCTCTGTCCCAAATCTATAGGTATGTTTCGAGGGAATCAAATGACCCAATTTCAAAAGATATCTACTTAAAAATTTTCATGTCAAGCAAAATAAATAGAAAACAAGAAGGATTTGACTCTCCTTTCATCTTCTTAAGAAGCTCTGTTAGTCTGATTCCTATATTTACTAAGTAACATGAGATGTTACGGGAGACTTGATACACAACCAAATATTTTGCTTCTGCATTTCATTTAAGATTCTTGGTAATAAACATGTACTCTGTAAAATTTCTACTACCCCCCCCCCCCCCCCCCCCCGTTAAGTGGTATTTCATTTCTTGTTAGGGCTAAGTTGGGTTGTATAAGAATGGATGTTTAATTTTTTTTTGCTAAGCTTTACATTCCTTCACGAGGCTGGTAAGTATAAGATTGGCACTTGTTAATAAATAATCACATGTAAAGTACATGATATTGCTTACCTTGTCTTCGCCTTGCACCTTTTTGCAATGTTATGTGAAACATCCATAGTAAGGGTTCTCTCAATTGTCTTTAATATTCTTAGTTTTTTTGTTCTGGACATAATGGAATGGAGGGATTGGATTCATTAGCCGATCCCAAAATCTTTGGGAGAAGGCTTTGTTGTCGTTTCTTCTTGGTAGAATTTTTGATAATCTAACAGTTCTTATTTTGGTTTCTAGATTCCTGGCCCTATCATCTGGGATTGTTTATGGGTATTATGCGATAATACTAAAGATCGATGAAGAAGATTTTGGAGGTCATGGAGCTCTTCTTCAAGAGGGACTCTTTGCTTCTTTAACTCTCTTTCTGGTACTTAATTACACTCTGTTATTTTGAACCCTTATTTTATTTTGATTTTTAATCAGAACCTATCTTTATAGAACCAAGGAGTCAACGCTGGTTTGATAAAAAATCTTTTTTGTCTTTTGTCTGTCTTGCAGCTTGCGTGGATTCTAGTATACAGCTTGGCACACTTCTAATTGGGTAGCTTTTGCTGACTAGGATGCCATTTTCTCAGTTAGAATTTTGTTTCAAGTTCTATTGCATTAAATTTGAATGATTTGTTTGGGTAAGCATTCGTGGCTTATGCCAGAAAAAAACAGTGATGAACCTTACATTCAACGGCATTGTTATGAGTTTTCCATTTTCTTATTCGTTGTGCAATATCAAACTGCATGGTCTTACATCCGTTTGACAATCTGGTTCTGATGATACGGTATTGGAATAATTGGAGAGGTGCAGTTCGTATATCGATTTGTGAATTTAGGGGTGATTTTGTCAGTTTGTTAGATGTACAAACTCAGAAGGTTGTTACCTTCAAATTTTTCATTATGTGAACTCTGATCTTACTTTTACATCTTTTGATTCATTAACCATTCAACCATTTTTTGCTACTCGGTCTGAATTCCAGATAATTCGTCTGGACAATGATGCATGACCATCCTAGTGCTCAATGTGCATTTTAGTCTCATCCTCAAGGAATCCATGCTGGTCGGTTAAAGACCTAAACAGGGGGTTTCAACTCTAGAGACATTTTCTCTACTCAAAATTAAATCAAACCATTAATAAAAAAGAACATCCTTATCGTCAAGGGAGTATCACAAAGATTTAGGGTCGGTTAAACGAATGTGGGTCAAACAAATTATGTTCCTCCACTCCACTTTGCCTAGAACCACCAAAGTGTTTATATTTGTTTTTACCATCTCCATCTATGTTATTTTGGGTCTTCATCTCTCTCTTTTTTAGAATCTTCAACTTGAATATTCTTAACCTAGTAACAAAAAATCAACTATTATTGTAGATATTTCTCGTGCAATGTCTTGGTTCTGATCAAACTCAAGGAAGGAATAAGGATATCCCATTACAAGTTAACTACTCTTTTATAGATGAGTCGTGCTGGAGTAACCTCAAGATTGGACCTCATATCACACATCTTGACATTAAAGTGGATAGGAAACATAGATTTTTTTCACTCGTATCTTGAAGAAAAGCATCTATGGTTCCCACTTCCCTTACACTTTCATGTCAGGGTGTGCGATGTGAGGTCTAATCTTGAGGTCACTTCAGCATTATTCGTTATAGATATTTCTAGACTAATCTCTTGATTCTAATCGAATTCAATTAAGTATGTCCTATTACAATTCAGCAGTGGCATATGCATAAGCACACGTACTAGAAAAATTGGGATTTATGTTAATTTTTTATCATTAATTTAAGTAATTATTTTAGAAGTTTTGAATAAATAGTCTAATTTTGAATAAGTAATTATAAGGGTATTTTTGCAATTTAAAATATTGGTTGGGGTGATTTCGAATTTGCATGACACATATCTTATTATAATATTGAAGATTAGAGGAGTACTTTTGTAATTTTAATAAATTAACTTTGCATCAGATCCTAATCTCATTATAACATTGAAGATTAGCAATATATTTTTGTAAACAAATTAGCTATCTGACAATCTTATTTGTTTGACCCAAATAGACCCTAATAATGATTAATGAAGTTTAAATGTATTAGGGGCATGTTTGAAAGAAAATTTTGGTGTCAACAACCCTCTAATCCGTTTTCTCTCATTAGAACAGTAAAATATACTAACGAGTTTCTCTATTATCACAATTAAATCCTAATTTATCCAGAATGTTAATCTTCAGAATTTACTTTAGTAACAAAGTAGAAATTTAATACGGTGTAAATGACATTTACCAAAATGTAATTTTAATACAAAAACACTCCCATCTTATGTGTAGGATGAGTGTGCCATAGCGTACATGGTCCTCCTCCATCAGACCACCTAATGAATATTGCTCATGTGTACGCCTTATTTCCCTGCAATTATCGTTCATGTCAAGAAGAAACCTCTAGTTCGAGTCCCCCGTCAGTCTCGACCTAGCATCCAAAGAATTCATCAAGTCCTCAACGAGCAACTTGGAATTTATGTTCTCAGACTCCTATTCAAATAAACTCGATCTAATTCTGTTTGAGCCACTTTGAAGAACTCATAAGATGATCTTAACCAAATAATGACCGCTATAGGTACCTCAATGATCATGGAGTCGTCCACGTTAACAAACTATATTCAACGTGAAATATGACATTCTGGGTCCTGTCGAACTGCAGCTTTGAAACTCAATTTTAATCCCACTCACATTATCAAGATGGTTGTTACCAATATTCAAAGCCTGATATCAAATTACTTGCTTGCTTGGTCCACTAGTTCCACAAAGCACCCAACATAGCCAGTTTATACACTTAACCTTGGTGTAGCACATCTATAGCTGCATCACCAATAATCCCCACACGAACAAGAACCGCCCTTAAAATGGTGGAACCGGCTACGGTCCCTGACCACTATCTCTCTTTCAAAAATCCTTGAAATGAGCTTTATAGCAGAGTGGCAATCAACACAAACCCGCAAGTTCTTAACGATCCTTAAGGGATCTCCTTTATGAGTAGCAATAAGCCCAAAGGCAATGGCCAACTTCTCACTATGGAAAAACAGTGCCTTCTCTTTTTCCTCGTCTTCCACATCAAAGAACACCTCGCTTGTGCTCACTACGTGGCCTGCCATCCTTAACTGCTTGGAGATCTCATTTATCATCTTGTAAATTTCCTTGGATCGAGGGTGGATCTTCTCCTCTACTCCAAACTCATGAATCTCTCCATTGATCTCAATGGAGCTACACCCAGGTAGTTTACCAATCCCTTTCACTCTCATCAAATCCCTCACCTTGGAGACATCATCCCATCTTCCCGCATTAGCATATATATTGGACATAGTTGTTAAGTAACCCCCATCTTCAAGATCAAGTTCAATTAAGTGTTTGATGGCACACTCTGCGAGCTCAACATTACCATGGATTTTGCAAGCATTGAGTAAGGCACCCCAGACTCCGGTGTGCGGCACCAAAGGCATGGCTTGAATGAATGTATAGGCTTCATCCAACAAACCCGCACGACCGAGGAGGTCAACCATGCACCCATAGTGCTCTATCTTGGGTGTGAGACCAAACTCTTGACACATAGTATTAAAACAATTCCTCCCCTCATCTACCAATCCCGCATGACTACATGCACTCAACACTCCAATCATCGTAATTTCATTGGCCATCACATCTTCATCTAGCATTCGATAAAAGAACTCCAAGGCCTTTTTACTTTGCCCGTTCATGGAGAAACCCATGATCATTGCATTCCAAGCCACAACATCTCGACTTGGTATGCAATCAAAAACACATTGAGCACTTTCTAGTGCTCCACATTTCGAATACATGTCCACAAGAGCAGTCCCCACAATAACATTCAAACTGATTCGGTTTCTATCGATGTAAGAATGTGTCCATCTCCCTGTATCCAATGCTCCAACTTGAGCACAAGCAGAAAGAATGCTCACTAATGTCACCGTGTTAGGCTTTACATTCTCTCTTTGCATCCGATGGAAGAGACCCATAGCTTCATTAATCCTCTTATTCTGAACAAGCCCACCAACAACCGAATTCCAAGACACCACATCTCTCTTGGGCATCTCTTCGAAAAATCGAAGCATGGCTTCTGTTTCGTCGTATTTCACATAACCACCCAACAATGTATTATAAGTCAATAAATCCTTAGTTGGCGCTTGATCAAAAAGCATCCTAGCAACTCTAATATCCCCAATTTTCACATACCCAGCTATCATCGTGTTCCATGCTATAAGATCCTTTACCGGCATCTCCTCAAAGATTTGCTTCGCCATCTTCATATCGCTGTGGCATTGATTCACATAACACGACATAATAGCAGTCCACGAAACCGTATCTTTCACAGGCATTTCATCGAAAATTAGTTGGGCAACACACGTATCTCCGAAACTCGCATAAAATTCAATCAAACTTGTCGCAACGAAAATGTCGATTTCGAGACAAATCTTGACCAATTGCCCATGAACCCATTGACCTGTATGAAGATCCTGAGAATCAGAACAAGCTCTGATGACAAAAGGAAAGGTGAAATGATCAGGTGGTATCCCTTGAGCCCTCATTCGATGGAAGAACACAAGGGCTTTATTGGGTTCTTGATTCTGCTGAAACCCTCTGATGATAGTGTTCCAAACAAAGGAGTTTGGTTCGAGCATTTGGTCAAATACCTGGTTTGCATAACCCATAGTCCCAAGTGTAGCGCAGCGAGCCAAAAAGTTTCCTACAGCGAAACTGCTTTGGTGCAGCCCAGTTCTTATCAGGCAGACATGGAGGGTCTTTAAACCATTTAAGGTTTTGGTGGGTTTCTTTAACAGAGACAGCGCGAGTTGCTTCTCCACTTCTGCCAACGATTTCAGAAACCCCATCCATTTGAGTTTCCCAAACGTGCCTTCTCCCAGTTTGAAGGCTGTCTTTGAACGGTCTGTGATTAATACACGTGTCCTGTTACCATCGTTGCATCATCCTTCTACATGCAAATTGGTGAAATGAGGAAGTACCCAATCGGAGCTCATCTCAAAAATGGGTGTAGATAGTTAAGAAAAAGCCCGGTCCATGAATATGGACAAGTTAAGTAGGGCTGTTAATGGATCGGGTCCGGAGCGAATCGGAGTTGAATTGGTATCGATCCAATAAGTATCAGATCCAGGGACTGATTCAATAAGTATTGGATCGGGTTTTATCAAAACTCAATATTAAGGTCCAAAACCGATCCATTTACAATCGCAGAATCAGGCAAAATCCGATTTTATATACAAAATTTAAATAGATTCATACATCTCAATAAATGTATAATATAATTTATATACTTTCTAACATATTATTGGATCGGGACATGGTTGATCCAGATCCGATCCAATAAGATCTCGAACCGAAACCTTATTGGATCAGATACTTATTGAAATCCAAAACATCGATCCAAACCCAAAGTTATTGAATCAATTTTTGGGTCTGATCCGATCTATTGTCAACCCTAAATCCAAGCATAACCAAGCAAACTGATCTTAAGCCCATTTTCAGCGTCCTGTATCATATTGACCTGATTTCCTCTGTTTAGGGTTCTCCCTTAAGAAGAGGATGACCATTTTAAATAGAAAACTAAAAAGCCAAAAAGGATGTAATCGAGGACCTAAAATACTTGTCATAACCAATCCCTAGAACTCTCCTTCTTCAATATGATTTAGGTTGATTGCACATTATTTCTTTGATGGGGATCTACGATGGCACTCCAACGATCACATAAATATCAATTTTGATCAAGGGCATCAAATGGATAAAATTTTGTAGATTTGCATTCAAATGAGTTTTTCTTCATAAAGTTCAAAATGACTGGATCTTTTACTGACTCCCATAGGAGTGGCTCAGCAGTAAAACTAGTGATAAGGGTTTGCTCTATCTGATCATGTTATGTGTTAGAAAATGGGTAGTCTCCTAACTTACTTTATTGCATGTTGGAAAATTTTAATGGGGTTGGGGTGTGCAATTATAATGACTAATCCCATCATAAAAGAGATGTGGGATACCTTGCACTATAAAAAAAAATGGGTATTTCACAAAAACGTGATAAATATCATATTGGAGACATGTATGAACTGGCATGTGTTAGCATTATAATATTGTCATTGTCATTTGTCAAGATGTTAGAATACAAGTTTGAGTAGGTCAACCACCACGCGTCAAGATAACGTATTGACTATTAGCATATCGGGTGAAGTGTTTGGTAAGTCTACCATCCCATGTCAGGGTGATGCTGACGTTATTTACTGGAGGGCATGTCGAGTCCTAAGTCTTAGGACGAGTTCATTCCCTTCTTTGCTTATCTTCTCCTTCGGGTCATGTCAAGTCCCAAGTCTTAGGACGAGTTCATTCTCTTCTTTGCTTATCTTCTCCTTAGGGTTGGGGACTTAGTGGGAATGTCACAAACTCGAAAAGCTTAATTTCGAGTTGACAACATCGTACTTGGACATTAAGAAGATAGTATTCGGATGCAATTTTTTTCTCGATCTTACAATAACTAGCAAAGCTCAAGATATGCATGATTTTTCCACAGTTCCTACCTCATGATACTTTGAACCTCTCTCTCTTTCTCTCTCTCTCTCTCTCTCTCTCTCTCTCTCTCTCTCTCTATATATATATATATATATATATATATATGGGTCCCGTTCAGCAACAAACATTTTGGCAAAACATTTTTAAAAACATGAGTTAGAGGTCTTGGAATAGGCTGATTTTTGGTGAGGATGATCTCTAGGGTGAGGAGATCATCCTCACCAAAAATCAGCCCATACCCTAGAGATCATCCTCACCAAAAATCAGCCCATTCCAAAACTTCTAACCCCAGTTTACAAGTTGAAAAATCGTGGATCGTTCATTTTTTGTAAACCATTTTTGATGGGGTTAGAAGTTTTGGAATGGACTGATTTTTAGTGATGATGATCTCCTCACCGAAGAGATCATCCTCACCAAAAATCAGCCCATTCCAAGACCTCTAACCCATGTTTTGAAAAATGTTGTGCCAAAATATTTGTTGCTGAACATTTCCCTATATATATATATATATAGGGTCCCGTTCGGCACCCTAAGTTTTACCACACACTTTAACAAACGCGTTTTGTCCTACATGGGTTAGAAGTTTCGGAATGGGCTGATTTTTGGTGAGGATGATCTCTATGGTGAGGAGATCATCCTCACCAAAAATCAGCTCATTCCAAAACTTCTAACCCCATCAAAAATGATTTACAAAAAATGGACGGTCCACGATTTTTCAACTTGTAAACATGGGGCTAAACATTTCGGAATGGGCTGATTTTTGGGGAGGATGATCTTCTAATCATAGAGATCATCCTCACCAAAAATCAGCCCATTCCAAAACTTCTAACCCATGTAGGACAAAAAACGTTTGTTAAAGTGTGTGGTAAAACTTAGGGTGCTGAACATTTCCCATATATATATATATAATATATATATATAGTGACTCTTGGAAAAACATGTGATCTTGACCGTTATAACACAAAATCCTGCACTCAAAGGTTGGATTTCGATCAAAGAACAATGCAGTATATTGTATTATCCATGGGACCTAGAAATTAAGCTCAATCATCATATACAAAAATGTTTAATGCCCAGTCCTTTAAAATATTTATATTAACAGTATAACTCATCTAGAAATACTTCGAAAGCAAGATCAGAAGTTGTTGAAGGGGAAGCAAGTAATAAACCACATCTCATTTAATCCACTTCAAAACCAAAAATAGTAACTGGGGGGTGTTGGGATTATCTAGCTGATTTTTCATAATTAGGAACTATAAACGTAGAGAATCAAAACAGTTCTCAAGTCATTTCTTCTGATTCTTTTACACAATCCCCCTGTGTCGCTCTTGAAATAATAATAATAATAATAATAATAATTTTTTTATATATAAAATTATGAAATCCTCATAATTATCTGGGTAATTTAGACATGTTCCTTAAGCACAAAATTTTATATAAAATTATGAATTCCTCATAATTATCTGAGTAGTTTCTTTATGATAGCTTTTGAAATTTTCACTTAGAAATTCATTGTCATCAATATTAGGATGAATATTTTTCCTTCATTTTCAACTTCAAAATGTGCAGTATTTTATTATATTAATTTTTATATGCTAGATCAATTTCAGAAACAGTGATAGCCAATTAAACAAGATTTTGGATTATAAAAATAATTTTTACAATCTGATTTTGTCAATCTATAATTAGGTTTATCGATGGGCAAGTTCAAACCAGGTTCGGTTCAACCCTAACCCGTCCCAACAGGCTCATGCTTAAATTGGGTCGGGTTCATGCCAAATTATATGACTAAAATTCAATATTTCTAATGAAAAAAAATGTACTTTTCAAATATTCACATGTATATATATTTGTATTTGAAGATAATCCAATCAGATTTGAAATTAATGTCTTATTAACCTATAATTATTAATTATAGATGAGTGTTAAATTATAGTTATATAATATGTTTTATTTTCAGTAAAACAATATTCATATAATTCGATATATTACAAATATTTCTATGAGATATAGTAGGAGACCGGACTTGACACTATTAGGTCCTAGTCCAATCCATATTTGGCGGGCTGAAAATTATTGTGCCAAACCCTACCTTTGCGGGCTCAATAGGAAGGCCTAGCCCTTATTTTGTTGGGTCGGATGGCCTCAACTGACACCTCTATCGACAATAGAATAGAAAAAGAGTAAATTATATTTTAACCCCCTAATGTTTTTATAATTGCACTTACCCCTTTCATTGACGGATTAAAATTTAGATGTTACTTTACCCTCCGATTTTATGTTATTTTTTATTAGAAAAAATTAATTTTAAAACAATAACTAAAATATCTCCGCCTAAGGCATTCATTGGACTCTTTTTTCAGAGGCATATTTTTTTTTTATAAAAAAGAATAATATTTTAAAAAGGATAAAATGGTCCTTATAGAAGGAATTTAACTCTTGATTTGACGGAAGGGAGTGTAAGTGAATCCCTTAGATTAATTATAAGAGGTATGTGCAATTCTCAAAAACTTAGGGAGTTGAAATGAAATTATGCTAAACTAAAGGGGGTAAAGTGTAATTTACAATAAAAGTCAATGGTCTGTACACACTGCCACGTCAGTAAATATTTTTTAGTCAGTTTAGTATTATTCTTTCCGTTTCCTTGCATGATTCGGATTTGTCATTATTAACGTACATTCTCTCTCTCTCTCTCTCTCGTTAAGATTTTCGTTTTGGCACCTAAAAGGATCTCTTCCTTCGATTTCGATTTGTCTTCGATCAACAACAACAGGTGTAGCAGATTCAGCATGGGATACGAAAACGATCTGTAAGTTTTTTTCCCCTATATTCTCTTACTGACATTGTTTCTTGAAGAAAATTAGGGTTTTTGAGTTTCGATTGCTATTGTTTCAGGCACAGAGACGAGGATGGGGAACCATTGATGGATTTCGACGACATGCCATCAGATCGTGAAGCGTCGTTGGGATCGGCAGATCCTGATGATGATTGGAGGAGAGATCGATCGCCCACTCCAGTCCACGATTACGATTCTGGGAAAGCTAAGCCGAGGAAGAGACTTGTGAAGAAGAGTGCGAAGGAGAGCACCCCTGATTATGGTGTTGGTGATGAAGAATTAGGGTTTGTGGGAGACGATTCGGATAATGAAACAAGGTCCCTCAAGAGGAGAGATTCGAAGGATGATGGGATCGGGAAGAGAGATAAGAAGAAGCAGAAGTTGGATCTGAAGTCTGGAAAAGGATCTAAGTTGAGCTCAAAGGATGGAAGTTCTAGGCGATTGAGGGATCAAGGAGGCGATCCCGAGATGAAAGAGATGTGGGATACGATTGCTGGGTCAGATTCAGAGGTACTCAATTTCTATAAATAAATAAATAAAAATAAAGAAATATTCCGCATTTTGTATTTCTCTATCGATTTTAATTTATTTATTAATTACTATTATGTGTTGCAATTGATTTATTTAGAACTGTATTATAGTGGGATTTTGTCGGAGGAGAAAGATATTTTTTTTTATATGCTGTAAATATTCTGTTTCATCAAGATCAAATTTTTGTTAAATTCAAAATTTGTTAATCTATAAGGTCTGCAACCAGCAATACTTGTTCAAATATAACGTAATTTTTTTCACAATAATTCTGAACCAATTGTAGTTTGAACAGCACAATTTGTACTATTCCCACAAACTTTTCCTTGGTAATCCTAGGAAAATATCGTAAAATTGACCCTCAATTGGGGGGGGGGGGGGGGGGCTGTGAATTAGCATTACTTCTGTCAGACATTTTTCTTGTTTTTGAAACTTGATCATTGTTCTTCTACTTTGAATGGGGTGGTGGTTTTGCGAAACAGCTCCAACTATCAAGTTAGTTGATAATTCCACACTCGTGTAATGGGTGATGTCAGCTTTCCCATCCTTGATGAGCTCCCATCTTCTCAACGAACTTGATCAACCTTCTTGATTGTAGGAGCTTGGACCCTAGGAAGTCATCCCTTGGACAAACTCTGTTTGCTTAATTCCCGATATGTTTAAATGGGTCTGTGTAATGTGGACCCCACAACTTCCTTCACTACGAGGAACTGTAGTGGAATGTCCCTGAGTCAAGGGTGCAACTAATGAACCTACTACTCAATCTAATGAGTTAAAGTCAAGTAATAAGGTGTTATAAGTTCGGTTGTTTAACATTGTAAGATATTCATTAAAAAAGAGTTTAGTTGGTATAGATATGTGTAAAACTGAGTTGTTTTAAGAATTGCTTTTGGAGAAAAATATTTCGACATAATTAATGTTTTAAACTGGATGATTATAATTGGTGCTTTTTTTTTTTTCTTGAATTAGACATAGGTAGAATTGAATAAAAAGACTAAGTCATTTTTTGTTCCATTATGCCTCATCTACAAATATCAAAAAAATTATGCCTAATACGCATCTATTCTTTTTCTTATGTGAATGAGATAGAATGACCAAGAGGGTGTCAGAAATGTGGACGATGATAACTTCATAGATGATACTGGTGTGGATCCTGCTGACCGGTTTGGCAGTGACAACGAAGCAGGCTCTATTGGGGATGCCCCTCAGGTTAGCAATTCATCTGTCCTTGAATCACACATCTATTACTCAATATGTGGTAGGATATAGAATGCATAACTACTCATGCTCTATTTCATATTTTAATATTGTTACAGCCTTAAATCAATATATCATTTTCTATGGTTTCTTTGATTGCTTGTCTAGAAAGTTATTGCATATGTTTTTTAAACTGATTTTATGATTCTGGCAGGCAGAAGAGGGTGAAGAAGATGATGAAATCAAAGAGCTCTTCAAGACGGGTAAGAAAAAGAAGAAAAATGAGAAGTCCGCTGCAGAAATCGCTTTGCTAGTTGAACACCTCATGGCCGAGCTTGAAGTTACTGCGGAAGAAGATGCAGAACTGAACAGACAGTCTAAACCTGCCATTAATAAACTCAAGAAGTTGCCACTTTTAACTGAGGTTCTCTCAAAGTAAGTTGGCCTCCTATTATCTATGTTTTCAAAACATTCATTGTGATTGATGATTTGTTCTTGATTTAACTGCTCTTCTTGCAGGAAGCAACTTCAGCTTGAATTCTTAGATCATGGAGTACTAACCCTTTTAAAGAACTGGCTCGAACCCCTGCCAGATGGAAGCTTACCCAACATAAATATCCGAAGTGCTATATTAAAGATATTGAGTGATGTATGTGTGATGGTCTTTTCCATTTCATTCTTTGGCATCTTATAGCAATTATTTTGTCTAAACAAATTTGATCCTTCAAAACATATCATGCCCCTGCTTTTATGCAGTTTCCAATTGATCTGGAGCAATACGATAGGAGGGAACAGCTCAAGAAAAGTGGTCTTGGAAAGGTTTGGGTTAATCTCAGGAAGCCCTTTCAAACCTTTTCTATTTGAGAAGTTTATGTGGACTGATGTTCTCTTTTTGGCACACAGGTCATTATGTTTTTGTCTAGATCTGAGGAGGAGACCACGGCTAATAGAAGACTTGCTAAGGAGTTGGTTGATAAATGGGTGATGGCACAAACTTATAAATCCTGCGTCATACAATTTGGGCACAAACTTAGAATCAGGATCAGGTTATGTGGCACGTTTTGGTTGGAGTTTAGAACACATCGGGCCTCTAACCAAGTGTTTTCCACGTTGCATGCTAGCCTGATGTACTTAGTGTCCAACCAAAATGTGCCACGTAGACACCGTATGTTGCTATAGGAATGGAACACTGTTCTCGATCACGACTTCTCCTTTTATAACTCTTTTCCTGTGGAAATGTTCATTGCACTTATGACACCAGTTTGAACTGTTTTATTTTGAGCTTATTCTTTGTTGATCTGAGATTACATCATGTTTTGATTGATAAATTTTGAGGGGGCAATCAAGCCCAAAATTTTTCTGATAAAGTCTACTTATGATGATGGTTTTTAGTGTGTGAAAGAGGTTGGGGAGGGAGGGGGGGGGGGGGGGGGAGGAGTACTTGTCCGTTGTTCTAAAACGATTTTGAATTTTGTACTGCTGTCTCCAATTTGGGGCAATCAATCCCAAATTTTTCTGATAAAGTCTACTTATGATGATGGTTTTTAGTGTATGAAAGAGAGTGTGAGAGAGAGGTTTGGGGGGGGGGGGTATTACTTGTCCGTTGTTCTAAAAAGATTTTCAATTTTGTACTGCTGTCTCCAATTTGTGCTTATTATTTAAATAGAGACATCCCCTAATAATTTAAACAAAATGCATGCAGAGTCGACCTATTTTCAATAAGAGCACACGGTTTGAGGACATGAGAAGCATTGACGATGAGAGAGCTCCCTATCGAAGGCCGTTGATGAAAAAGTATAATTATTCAGCCACTAAACTATTTTCCAAACTATCATTCGTTAAAATGTTTTGTGCTTTGGAAATTGAAACTATTTTCCAAATATGGATTATTATTTTAGGCCAGCAACCAAAGCTGCAGGACTGGAATCTAGAGAGGATGATTTTGATTTAGCTCAATTTTCACAGTAAGTTGTGGTGGCAAAAGTACATTTGTTTGATCTTCCTCTTAATCGATTGCTAGCTAGATCTTACAAGTGATTCCTTGGATGCATGTCCTTGCTGACTGATTAATCTTCGCTGCAACATAGGGGACCTAAGTCTGGCCAATCCTCTTCCAGGCAACTTACTTCTAGGCCAGAAGCAATGCCGTTGGACTTCGTGGTACGTCCACAGTCAAAAATAGATCCAGATGAAATTAGAGCACGAGCTAAGCAAGTTGTACAGGACCAGCGCAGGCTCAAGGTTAGTATGTTTAGCTATACCTGATCTTCTATTAAGCTGGTAAAAGTGAGGCCATATTGTAACTTTTTTCTTTGTTTTTGGGTCCCGGTTGTTGGTACAATGTTTGTCGGTCTAAACAAGTTACTCGTGTTACTTGCAGATGAATAAGAAGTTGCAACAGTTGAAGGCACCAAAGAAGAAGCAGCTTCAAGCATCGAAACTCAGTGCAGAGGGTCGTGGCATGGTGAAATTCTTCTAAATACTGCCACCACCTATCACTATAATGCATGATGAAGAGTGTATTGGATTATCCCATTAATAAGCTCTGCTTCATTACTGCTGGAAGAACATAAACTTAATTTTCATGATCATTCATGTACCAGCACCCTTATTAAATGATTTCTATGAAGGAAAATTCCTCAATCATTTATGGATTTATTAGCTGGATGTTTGAATGGATTATGGTTCTTTTAAGTTGTTCTCAGCTCATCCATGGATTATTGGTGGAGTAACGAGTCTGACTCTCCTCGGTCAATCCGTTAGAAAGTTAATATAGCTCATGTGTACAGTGAAATTCTTCAAGTAATCCTTTGCCAGTTACAGCTACCTTTGTTCATCAGTAGTTTCTTGTCGAAGTAATGCATCTGGTATGTAGAGCATTCTCTGCAACGTGAAGGAATAGTGTCTGTTTAGTTTAGTGCACCCTAAATATTTGGGTTCAGTGAAGTTGATGTCTCACAACTCTTCATCTTGAGATATCTCGAATAACCATGTTATGTTACCTTGTTATTCTCTCAAGGCAGTTGTTAGCAAAAATGGAAAATTTGCTTATGGTATGGTTAAATGATAATGGAGAATATGTATAGCTAGGGGTGCACATGGTTCGGATTGATTTGGATTTTGGCAAAATTGGAATCGAACCAATCCAAATCCACCTTAGTTCGGATCGATTCTCAGTTCTCATACATATTATTTTTAATAGTAAAATTAAAATAGTTAAAACTTAAAACTAACTAAAATAAATATTAAACAAAGCATCACGCATAATACGTTATATGCATAAACAAAACATCAACGTACTTATTATTTCAACATAAATAAACAAAGCATCACACATAACACATTAAAAATAAAAATCATGAAAAAATTAGAAAATAAAAATCATTTCACACTTACCTCGTAAGGGATGATTGAAGATCAAAGTCATTTTAAAAATCAAATGTTGTTTGTTCAAAGTCGAAATTAAATGTTGTTTGTTGCTTTGTGATTAAAAGTAAGGGGGCACATTTTTTATGAATTTTTGTTAGAAAAAAATAGAAGAGATGAAGTTGAAGACTTTGATGAGTTACCGCTAATACACTAACACAGTTGTGTATGTGTGTGTGTGTGATAGAGAGAGAAAGATAGGTTACCTCTTCGTTTTTCGAGGTAGTGAGTGAGGGAGACGAACAACAGCTAGGTTTTCTTCAAACTTGAAGAAGAGAGAAATAGAAAATAGAAAAGCTAAACTAAGAAAGAGTTTTTATTTTTAAATAAATAAATATATATATATGGATGGCATTAGTACGACCCCCTTTGCGACACACCATTTTGTCTTATATGGGGAAAAATGTTTGGAATGGGCTGATTTTTTGTGAGGATGATCTCTGTGATGAGGGGATCATCCTGGCAAAAAATCATCTCATTCCAAAACTTCTAACCCCATCAAAATTGATTTACAAAAATTGGACGGTCTAAAATTTTTCAACTTGAAAACATGGGGCTAGAAATTTCATAATGAGCTGATTTTTGGCAAGGATGATCTCCTGGAGATCATCCTCACAAAAAATCAGCCCATTCCAAACATTTTTCCCCATATAAGACAAAATGGTGTGTCGCAAAGGGGGTCGTAATAACCCGACCCTATATATATTAATATATTAATAGATATAAAAATTGTTCGATTCTATTATACCCCTAATCCGGAATCGAACCAAATCAATCGGATTTTTTTTTTACAATCCGCACCCGAACCAAACCAATCCAATCCAAAAGGCTCAAATGTACCCAATCCAATGTGCACCCCTATGTATTATGGTATGATTTGTTATCTAGCTCAAGCAATTTTATTGTCTTTTTTGTTTTGTTTTTTAATTATTATGGGTAAGCTGGACTGGAACCCACGACCTCAAAAGTTGTTTATTGCTATGTGTCAAACTAACTCAGTTATGGGTCATGACAAAAAATGAATGGGTTCGGGTCATAATAATGTCAATTTGTGTACCACGATGATTAATGGGTCAGGTTTGCTTTTGAATCAAGCCTAATTGGCTTTGGGTCATAATAGTGTCAATCCGCGCAACACAATTATTAATGGGTCGGGTTAGGGATGTTAATCTGTATAGTTATTATGTCATTAAAGTGTTGTTTTAGATATATTAACCATTATCTAAGATTTTTTAAATTACCCATTTTTTTGCAAGAATTTCTTAGAAAATTTTCAAACTCTATAAAATATGAACAATGATGAATGCACCTGATAAATCATAAGCGACTAATGTGGTAAGGGCACAGAATCACCGATCTTTTTCCTTCTGTTTCTCGAAGAAAAAGATCTATGATTCTGTTCCTTTGCCATGACAACTACGTACAAACCACATATGATTTACCACATGCATTCATCACGACTCATACAATATAAAGGATGTTTAAAAAAAAATTCAAATAATCAATGGTTAAGCTTTTAGTTAGGAAAAGAAAAAAAATATTTTTCTTAATTATTTATTTATTTCTCGTCCCTTTAATTGGTTGTTACACATTTTTGTTGATAAAACTTAATTTATGGTTGTGTGACTTTATTTTTAGTAATAGTATTTTTAATTTTGGTGGTAGAAATAGAAATTATTTTTTTCAATAAAGATTAGAATTTTAATTAAACAAGTTATATATAAATTGATAAGACATACCTATTTATAAATGAGTTGGGTTTGGGTTTAAGTTTAAGTTTTATACACGATTACTAAACGGGTCAGGTTTGGGTCGTTTGGTAAATTTTCATAATAACCTCAACACAACGCAAACACGACCCACCCGACCAATGCTTACCCTAGTCGAAACATATTTGAAATGCTACAATGAGTTGTTCACTCTCCCATTGCTTGTGTCACTCGACAACTAAATATAGAAACCTAGTTTTTGTAAGTGTAGAATTAGCAGTTGTTTATGTTTGAAAGTTAGGAACAAAATCAAAAGTTGCTTAGAATTCTATTTAACAAGTTATTCAGAGTTCATTTTCGGAGATCCTCACTTTGGAGACCCCACATTCTCATCGGTCCATGTGTGTTAAAAGGCATTTTGAATTTACGAAAATACCCATGTTAGATCTGGTGGTCTCCAAAACTGCACTCAATTGGGGAACTTCATGGAGCTGATGAACAACAAGCTCAATTTGGTGAATCCAGTTGGATTAGATGATGGAAGGATTCAACCAAAGTTTGCTCAAATCGATTTTCTACGATTCAAAGGTCACCACCCCTTAGGGGCGGGCTACCCCTAGCTCAACCTGATTGATGGGCGAGCCTAGGCCGAGTTATGTAGCACATGAGTTGAGAGTAGGTTGGAATAACTCAACCTAACCTTAATTCGGGTTGAAATCAAGCTGAGTTTAGAATCTCAAGCTAAGGTTGAGGTCGGGTTAATGAGCTCAAACTCAATGCTCGGGTTGAGTTGAGCCTGGTTCTACCTTTCAACCCGCCCAACTTGATTTCAATGACATAATCTTACAAACCTTGATCTCTCTTGGGAAAGAATGGTGGAGGCCATTTGATTTATTTTGGATTGATGATTACGAGAATCTTGAAGGATTGGTTATTAATTAAAATATATTCGATGTATAATATCTTATTCTGTAGATATCATGATGTTAACATATGAGTGTTTATCAATACATTAACTGATTGTGCATAAGTTAATTCTTATTGAAATTTATTATCAAAATAGAGTTAATTTTAAATCTCAATCTAGACGATTTTTAAAGCTTGGGTGTTGTTTCTCTGGCACCTAAGGTGGATAAAGCTTGGGTGTAACAGAAGTCACCAACCATGCACTGAAAATATTTTTCTATGTGGTTCAACCACTAATCATTTCTTAATAGAAATCAACACAAAACTATTTTATTTTATATGTATATATAAATACCCCTCCTTTCATGCATCTTATGTTCTCAGTTATGTGTAGTGATCCATTTTCTTCTTCTTTCTCTGCCATGCAAAATTTTCAAGTTCTCCCGGTGATCGATCAGTGTGACTCAAATCCAAGCCCTCTCAAGCACGAAAAAAAACCACAAAAGGATTTCAAATGCCTTTTCGACAGAGTTGATGGTTGGACTCGGGCGGAGCTAGTAAAGAGTTGGTAGGGACAATTGCCCCCATAGAACTTTGAGACACCCCTGTATTTTCAACTAATTAAATGCCCCATTTGTCCCCACTCCCTCACCTCTCTCCCCCATTTGCCCTCACACCCTCACATCCCTCTAATTTTTGCCCCCACAGAACTTTGAGACACCCCTATATTTTTAACTAATTACATGCCCCATTTGTCCCCACTCCCACATCTCTTCAATTTTTTGTTGATGACATTGCCTCTTGACCGGGACTTCTCAAATATTAATTGGAAATGACTAAATATCATTTTCTTCAATTTTTAAATAAAAACCTCTTAATTTCTCCCTAAAGCCATTCATCTTCACTAAACAACTAATCATAATTTGCCCCCACTACAGGAAAATCCTGGCTCCGCCCTTGATTGGACTAATAGGACTTTAATGTGAATATTTATTAAAGAGCCTCGACATGAGATTGGGCCAGAAGTCTGATGTTTTAGCCTTCAACATTGCCTCAATAGAGTTGGCTCAACGACAAAAGAGAAAATATCTCGACCAACTTCAACATGTAAATCGACCAATACCCAACCAATTTTTTCTCCGCAACCGAATGATAAGGATTGGTTATTACTGACCAAGATCAAACTAGAAATCTACCAAAGATGATCACAACCTCACACAACAAATTTCAACCGTCAAGATGAAAGTTCAATGAGATAAGGGGTTGTTTTTATCATTAACTAAAGGCCCGTTCCAACTATTTTAGGCCCAGAAAAGTCCAGTCCAATTGGTAGCAAGCCCTGTCTTAAACTTAAAAAAGCTTTTCCTCTTCATTTTAAGCTGGCGGGGCAAACAGTTGTGGCCCGTTTAGGAATCAAGAAAAGCAGTTAGGTTAGTTGATGTGGCAGTTGGTGCTTCAAACCTTCAAAATGCCAGTAAAGTAGAAAAGCCTTTAACAGTGTGAGAGACTTCAAAGAATGAGGTCCCCTAAGGCTTGAGTATTATTGGGCCTTTCAATAAAGAAGAAAAGTAAAAAAAAAAAGTAGTGTCGGTGCATGGGACCAAAGTTGAAGACATGAGACTATAATTGCTTGCTTGAGAAACTTCCAACTTTGTTGGGATTGCTTAGAGTCGAAAACGAATTATTTAGGAGTGCAAGATCTATCAAGAAGGAAACATGATTTAGTAAATGGTCCCTATATCCAAGGGTTTCATAAAGATCAGACAAGTTTTTAATGATGGCAACTATTGGAGATTCCATATATTGATAATTTTATTGAAAAAAATTTAATATATCGTATATTTGCAACATTATGATAAGGAAAAATACGAACTTAAGTAACAAATGATGGGTTCTAAAATAATTGTATTGAGGGACAAGATTCATTTACTTTAGATATGGTTTTATACAAAATTAAGTGGAGGAATATGTTTTCGATTTATATCACAAAACGTGAAAAAACCCATATTTGATGGTCGAATTTTTCATTGTCAATTTTTTTTCCGAGGGGCCAAACCCTTCAAATTAATGTAGGATGGGAAGAATTTGAATATGGGGAACACCAAAGTTTAAACAGCCTAGAACCGTCGAAATTAGGTTTCTTAAATTTGTAGGCCTTGGCCTGTTGAATTTTTCCGTTTTCACGTAGTGTCAGGGATCGGTTTTAAGTTCATACTTCATATTTATTTGTTTTTGGTTATAGTTAGGATATTTCGGTTAAGACCTAAACTTTCCACTCCATCAAAGCATAAGTATTTTTGGAGCATTGTTCGGTTTTGGTCTTAATGGTTATATACAAAATAAATGCTCATATTCAAGAGAATGTACCTTGGTACATGTTATTTCGGTTGGTATACTATTAATAGATGAGACTAGAGAGAGAATCAATACAAAACTAGAATTACAAATAAAAATCTTAGTTGATGGGATCGAGTACGTGAAGTGTAATTTAGCACGAAGACCCAGGAAGAAAAATGTCTAGTTAAAATTGATCAGATCTAAGAAATCGTGAAATGACTTATTTTGTTACAATGAGTTTTTTTTTTTTTATACATAAAAATTAAAAATAGAGTTGAATGATTAAAGTGAAGGTGCGCAAGTAGCGTACTAAGTGATGACAGATGTATACAAATAATACAAGAAGACAATAGTAAGACTAATGATGCTTCGTGGGGACAATTAAGAAGCATCTTGTTAATAAGTAGAACATAGCAAAGATGAGAATATTGAGATGGATGACTGAAAAGACAATTAGAAATGAACGCATTTTGAAAAATGTAGGAGTAGATCAAATAAACAATAAATTAAAAAAATTCAACTCAGAGATGGTTTAGACATGTTCAACGCAAACCTATTATAACCTCATTAAAAGAACTATTCTAGTTGAAGTCCTAAAAGAGCAAAAGAAAGATCCAAAAGCAAGTGAAATGGAGATAGTACGTAAAATCAAAAGATTTGACCTCGGACAAAGTGAAACGGAGGCATAGGTTTTGATTTACCGATCGCAAATCTTTGGATAAGGTTTTGTTTATGTTGTACTTGTAACATATTATGTTCGACTGGCTCCAAACTTTTGAATAATGATTAAGATTGATAATTAATCTAAAGATAAAGATTGTGGATTTTAGTATAGTTGTAAAAGAGAGATTCGACAAGCTTTGGACACTCTTATGGAGTACTTTTCCTTAATAATGAATTTAATCCGCAATTAGTTTACTTTGCTTGTTGATCTATTTTGCAACTAAACCACATGATTCCACATGCCATCGTTTTGTGTGTGTGTTTTAAAATGCAATTTCTTGCTGTTTTCACAAAATCTTAGATTATTTTGTGGCTAACCAAATTTAGACACACGGCCTTGTTATAAATTATTTATTGGATCTAATTTGATCCAATCTAGACCCTATATCTGATTAATTATCATCATTCATCACATTGGATTTCGGATCCAAATATTGTGATCCAATAAGCGATTCATCTAGAATCTAACTTTAATCCCAATATTATTGGATCGGATTCAACACTGATCCGATCCATCGACGACCTAATCATACGTGACTATTTGTTTCCCTTTAGTAAAGCTTATAATGGTACCATTGAATAAATTTTGTGGTCATTTATTTACCAAATATGCAACCCAACCTACCAATATTTCTGATCCGTATATGTGGTCCATCCATTCATTGCGAGGTTGGTTGGTCCTCATGATTGTACCACTATCAAGTTCTAGTCTGTATTTTATGGTACCATTTTGCGTAAGTTGGTATTTTCTTGGTTTCCAGCTTAGTAAGCTATTCAAGTCACTTGGATTGTGTCGAATTACATTCTTAATTTGGCTGTTAAGTATCTCATCTTCTAACGTGTCTTTGTTGCCACCTAGGTTATGCTACGGTTTGGTTTTGTGTGGTCCAATGGTACCAATTAATAAGTAGTATTGTTCATCATTCCACAATAGATCTCGATGTTTTATATGCGAGGTTGCATTCAGGGCATGATTTCAAAACTCATTTGAGATTGAGACATATCGCCCGGATCGTCTCGATATCAGGCATGGACGAGACG
This sequence comes from Akebia trifoliata, assembly GCF_017979445.1. Lineage (NCBI taxonomy): Eukaryota > Viridiplantae > Streptophyta > Magnoliopsida > Ranunculales > Lardizabalaceae > Akebia > Akebia trifoliata. The sequence continues at coordinate 7,911,169 of NC_141388.1, read as the reverse complement.
AACAGACAAGTCAATATTTCAGACGAGATTTAAAATCCCGTCTTCATTTTTCTTATTTTTAAACGAGACAACTCGATATCTGACATGGATGAGACGAGATGCGAAATCAAGTTTTAAAACTATGATCCAGGGGCAAAGCGAGGATTTTACTCACGTGAGAAAAATTAAGAGTTGATTTTTTTTTTTTTTTTGTTGGGGCAATTATGAGTGAATGTTTTTCTTTTGTGGGGATAATAATCAAATACAGAATACGTTCAATGGCATAGGAAGAGAAATTGTTTAGTCAAATATTAAGTCCATGGCGTTAAATACAATGAAAACGATCAAACATCCATCTTCACGATTTAAGCGAAAAAATCAAAATTAAAAAAATTAAAAAATTAAAAAAACTAATTTAATATTACGTGTGCTTAAGACCATATCCATTATCTTGTTCAATCATTTAATTCTTCTACAAGTCGTTGAAGTATTGATACCACCACTTGACTTACCTACCGACCGACCTACTTCAGATCCAATTGATGATAATTCTAACTTACAAAAATGATGCAAAAAAACATATGTATTTAAAAAAAAAAAAAAACAAGAGCATTGCCGTCTACCTGAGGAGTATGTACTCCTTCGGTCCAAACAATTTACGATCCTCAAGATTACGGAAGTCAGATCTCGAGAAGTATGGCCCAGCACGAGCTTGGGCACGTTCATTTGTCCCCTACAGGAAGGTTCGCCCCACATGCCATGCATTATCCTTCTTCTTCACACCATGTACGACTGATCTCAGTTTTCGAGACAACTTTATGGTCCTTTTACCCTCTCTAGACTCTTCTTTACGATAAGTCAAGGGCATTTTAGTCTTTCCATTATTCTTTATTTGATTTTACATGAAAAATGACTTATTTTACCCTCTTTTTTTTTTTTTTTCAAATGAAGTGTAACTCATACAACTCACGAGGGTAAAAATGGTATTTCATTTGATTGACATTTAATAGGATGAAGTAAACAAGCACCGTCATTGAGATCGCATTGGCGGATTAGTCATTATAATGACGTAGTAATTAACATCTAACAGCTACATTGACTTGGAAAATTAGGTAAATTGTTTGGGAAGAAGTCCATTAATCCTACGGTAGAGATTATCTGATAAAAATTGGTTTTTGGATAAGGAGATCTGGGCCCTTAGTTTTCTTTTACACTGTTCTGTAAGCACGTGTACTGCTCGAATACTAGATACGTAGTCTGGTTGCATTTGGTAGGTGTGGAAAGAATGACCATTAAGGATGCTTTCACTAAACAATCCAGAAGGTTAAAAAAGACATTTCACTGTCGTTAAGTTTAGTTGAACATTTTCATAAAGTTCCGGTAATTAAGGCTAAAATGATGGGAGCAGACAGCCAAGTAGAGTAAAATTACTAAAATACCATAACAATAATTGAGAACATAATGGATGGAGAGATTGGTCATACACATACGGTGAGAATTCAAGGTCAAAGGGACCTAAGTCCTTGTATATATATATATATATTAAAAGAAATTATTTAAAAACTTTAATGGAGGAATTTTTTTTTTTAAATAATTCTTAAATTTTGGATAATTTCTTAATAATCATGTAGTATTTTTTTTTTTTTTAACGGTCTTTGGATCTCATCTCCCACATTTCTCACGATGGAATAGCTTAACTTTTTGAATTCATCGTTTTCATTAAAAAAAAATTAAATTTTTAGCATTTCAAACAAATTTCGAAGACTTCATTCCATCGGAATAAATTTAAGAAGGAAGAAGATTTTAATAATTTTTTATAATATTTTATAGATGTATGTAAAAATTTTATATTTTTTATATTTATGAAAATCGATCAAAATTAATTCTTTTGAGTCAAGTTTTTCATGTATTTTAGTAAAAAAAAAACTCATAAATTAAAAATGGATAGATTTTACCATATCAAATTTATCGTGAACTCAACAGTAAATAATGGTGAGTTAATAATTATAAATTCAACATTAGATAAAAAAAAACATTGAATTCGACAATAAATGAAAAATAATGAACTCAATAGAAAATTAAAAAATACGATGAGTTCACTAATAATAATAAACCATTAAAAAATAAAATGTCATGGAATTTAGGGACTATTTAGAAATAAATTCTTTTACCGTAATCTTCTAAGTAATTTTTTCTTCTTTTTTTTTTTATTATAAGAAGGGTGAAGAGAGAGACAATGACAGGTGAAAGAGGTACGGAAAGTGATGGAATCTAAAGTACTGTCCTTGCTATTAGTAAAACCAATAAACCTACACGTAAAATCCTAAAGAAAGCCTATGATCCGTAGGTCGGTCTAACAATTAGGGATTAAATTAATATTTACTACCTAAAAAGATTGTCTAATGTAACGTATCCACCAACTTTAAAAGAAAAAGAATAAGGATTTATATATAACTTAGAAGTCATGATTTGAGCTAGTTTGGTAGAGTGAGTTATTCTCGAACTTAGGGCTGTCAATGGGCTCGAGATTAGGCCTGGCCTGACTTGATCCATTTGAATTGGGTTTGATTTGTACTACTAGGCCTGTTAAATTATTGGGTCGGAGTCTTGACATGAGGATTCATTTTAGCATTGAAACTACGAATTGCCTCTCTTTTTTTTATTTTTTGGATTGACAACTTATCATATATTATAATCATTTTTATAATATGGGTCTAGATTTGTAAACTTAATAAAAATCTATGATAAAACACAACTTTGAAGCTCAATTTTGCTATCCTTGTTTAAGTGGGTAAACGTCCTATTTGTTACAATTTTGTAGATCTTATTTTATTATTTGTTCTTTTCTCGTACTTCAAAGTTATTGTCTTTCTTCTCTACTCCTTTTTTTTAATAATACCTTTCTAATTTAACTATGTTTCATATTTTTTATCTTTTAGTATCCCTTCCAATTATAGCTACTGTATTAGACTGTGATCCACACGACCCACCAAATTCTTCTTAACCAAGGGCGAAGCTAGTAAGGAGTTGGTGGGGGCAATTGCCCCCACAAAACTTTGAAACACCCTTATATTTTTAACTAATTACATGCCCCATTTGTCCCCACTCCCGCACTTCTCTCCCCATTTGCCCCCACACACTCACCTCCTTCTCTCCTCTTTCAAATTTTCGTTGATGATATTGGCTCTTGACCAGGCCTTCTCATATATTAATTGGAAATAACCTAAATATCATTTTCTTCAACTTCTAACCAAAAACTTCTTAATTTCTCCCTAAAACCATTCATCTTCATGTTCTTCAACTATACAACTAACCATAATTTGCCCCCACTACAAGAAAATCCTAGCTCCACCCTTGTCCTTAACCCCTTTAATTTAATTGTCTTTCCTCTCATTTCCCCCCCATATTTTCAACGATATCCCTCTAATTTTATGATATTTTATCTTTTACTTTCTTTTTCAAATTTTCTTCTTTTGCCTCTTTAACTTTATTTTCTTTTTTCTCCACCCCTACCTATTTTTACTAATATCCCTCCAACTTTATTATCTTTCCTATTTTACTCATTTTTCAATGATATTCATCTAGTTTTACTATATTTTTCTCTTTTACCCCTTTTAACTCACTTTATCATATGTCGTCTTCTTCTTTCCTTTTCTCAAATTAACATCCCTGACTTTATTATTTTTCCTATTTTACCACCTTAATCTAAAATATCCTTCTAACTTTATTATTATTTTTGTATTTACCCCATTAACCCTATAGATGATGTTTATGATGTAGGCATATGGAACTCTAGTAAACTCATGAACAAACCCACAATCCCTACTATGATTGTCAATGAATCCAATCAGATTTGAAATTCTATAACTTTACAATCCAACAATTTATCAATTCATTTATGGATAAATAGTATACTATTCCTATATGGACTTAATCCGATAAACTGTGAGACAGTATACAAATTTTATTTTAAATGTAGGACTTATTTCAAATTGGAATTCATCCGATCCAATCCCCATCCACTTTTTTATCAAATCAAGTTTGGATCCCAATATTGAGATTTTATAATATATAAAAATCAATCCAACAAGAGTCTGAATCTGATCTGTATTGGATTGGTCCCAAATCAACCTCAATCTCAATCCATTGGCAACCCTAACCCCTACCATTAAAACATGGGATCCAACAGTTAAGAAAAAACATGCATCTCAAGAATATATCGCATATTTTTTGTATGTATATTTTTTTGTTCATATATATATATATATATATATATATATATATATATATATATGTATATGTATATGTCGAACATAATCCAATACTTGCAAGATAAACTAGGCTTAGATAGAGGTGATTTTTATTTGACACAACCCCCATAAATCCAGCTATGCTAGTGATATGATTTATAGTCTTGATTAGTACTAAATCGTTCACAATCTCAGCCCAATCCATTGAAAGTCTACGTGTCGAATTGTGTCAATGACAATCTTTCTATTTCTTTAAAAAAAGAAGATAAAAAATTCTGGTAAATTAATAATAAGTATTTACAAATTACAATTATATATATAAGGTTAGGTTCAGTGGTCAAAATCATAATTAAAGTGTTTTGTCTTATATAGGCTAAAAGGTTTGAAATGAGATGATTTCTTGTGAGGATGATCTCTATGGTGAGAAAATTATCCTCACAAAAAATGATCTTATTCTGAAACTTTTAGCTCATATAAGATAAAATTTTGACTCCCATTTTAATAACGTTGTCCATACATATATATATGTGGAAATGTTCAACACCCTAAGCTTTACCTTACACTTTAACAAACGTGTTTTGTCTTACATGGGTTAGAAGTTTTGGAATGGACTGATTTTTGGTGAGGATGATCTACTAATCATAGAGATCATCCTCACCAAAAATCAGCCCATTCCGAAAGTTTTTACCCCATGTTTGCAAGTTGAAAATTTGTGGACCGTCCATTTTTTGTAAATCATTTTTTATGGGGTTAGAAGTTTTGGAACGGGCTGATTTTTGGTGAAAATGATCTCCTCACCATAGAGATCATTCTAGTCAAAAATCGACCTATTCCAAAACTTCTAACCCATGTAGGACAACACACGTTTGTTAAAGTGTAGGGTAAAGCTTAGGGTGCTGAACGGACCCATATATATATATATATATATATATATATATAGGACAGCGTTATTACGACCCCCTTTGCGACTCACCGTTTGTCTTATATGGGCAAAAATGTTTGGAATGGGCTGATTTTTTGTGAGGATGATCTCTGTGATGAGGGGATCATCCTGGTAAAAAATCATCCCATTCCAAAACTTCTAACCCCATCAAAATTGATTTACAAAAATTGGACGGTCTGTAATTTTTTAACAAAAATCGAACGGTCTAGAAATTTTGGAATGGGATGAATTTTTGCCAGGATGATCTCCTCACCATAGAGATCATCCTCACAAAAAATCAGCCAATTCCAAACATTTTTTCCCATATAAGACAAAACGGTGTGTCGCAAAGGGGGTCGTAATGAGGGTCGCCACGAACGCGACCCATATATATATATATATATATAATGACAGAAGGCCGAATAAATATTTGTTAACACCAAATTTTTAGCACCTTTATCTATATTCAATCTTAGTATTATGAATGTCATTTTTGTTTTAAATGAATAAAATTAAAATCTCAACAGCATCCTTTAGTCAATTTTTAAAACTCGATTTAATTAATTAATATTTTAAATTATAAAAGACATTGAGTGTGAAATCTAAAATTTGGTGCGTTTAATAAATGAGACAATACGGCCCGCCCGCCTGCTTAAAGCATTGACTCTAGAGACCGTTGGATTATTCTCGAATATTGATTGAGAAAGTTTAGATGATTGGCATTTATGGGATTAGATGGAGATGAACACATTCTTCGTAAAGAACGTGGCAACGGAAGAGAAGTCTTTCTTCTTGGTGGCACGTTCACATGTCTTGACTTGGGTGGTTAAGGTGTTGTTGAATAACAGTTGAATTCGGTGACGTGTTTGATCCGTTAGATCCGATTGACCAGCTTTTTTTTTTCACTTTTTTTCTTTTTGACTCTCCTTACATGCAGTGTCCAGTATGAGCCACCTACACCGTCTCTCCTGCCCCTCGTAAATATTGAATGAAAGTGACTTTATTTATTTATTTATTATTATTTTTTGCTATATAAGCATTTAATTCTCCATCTTTATCTACAAATCATGCACCGTACATCATAAACACGTATCAATCAATCGTATTAATGATCTATCACAAATCAAAACACCCCAATCTAATAAATTAATATTAAGTGCTAATTTTGTAATTCAACCAGATAGGATAACTCAAAAACTCAACATTCGATGCAAGAAATATAGATTTTTTTCCTTGGGATATACAATTGCACATGTTTTACGGAGATGTGCAATTGTGTTTCCCGAGAAAAAAATCCTTGATTCTTATAGGGGACACATTAGTTGAACTACAAAATCATTATACATTAATATTTGATAAGGATCTCACTTGAGAAAGCGGATCCTCTAAAGCACACGGTTCGTGTAGCACCATATAAGACAAATCCAATGATTGAAAGAACGCCAAATCAACCATATAATTAGATCCCACACTTAAAATATTGGGTGTTCAGTAGTCGTTTATTTTTAAATACATGAATTTGAAAGAAAAAATTATTTTTTTGATATATATATATATATATATATATATATATATAATATATATATATATATATATATATCAAATCTAAATCACAATCGCAAGAGGTGGGATGTTAAATTTTTTTATTTTTTATTTCTAAATTAACTCTCTCTCATCCGTTAGATCCATGCTATTGGGTACTGCAGGAACTATGTGGTATAGAGGATTTGTTTCTCTCATTTGATGGGTATATGAAAATTTTATTTTATATAAACATATTATTTTATTTATATTTTATAATTAAAAAATCAAATCGAATCTAGACGACCTAAATCTGATACACTGATAGCCATATAAAATATCAAATATTCTAAATGAAGAAAAGAACGAAAGCAAAATAATCTAATGAGAATAAGATAAGGGTGGTAAAACAAATGCCAAAATTTATTAATTTAAATAAGAGAAACAAACAGGAGAGAAAAATAATTAAAAATATCGAAGTATTGTAAAAAGAAAAATGACAAAAAGAGATGATTATATATTAATATATATATATATATATATATATATAATGATATTACGTAGAAATATATTTTATATGATCAATAACGATTGAAAAATACAAAAGAACAGTTATATAGAAACAAAAATAAAGAAATAGGAATGAAAAAGAAAGAAAGAAATAAAAAAAAATAGTATAATTAGTGAGGGCACATGGAGGTGGCTTTGTTTGGATGCGAGGCAACGAAATCAATTATTCGACTCACGTGGGTGGGCATCTAGGATTTTCTTTCAAGCTCTGCGCTGGCGGACACATGGGTCTTTAAGAGCCATCGATGTGACCGCAACACGTCACATTTAGTCATATCTTATAAACTCATTCTATCTTGACTTACATAGTAATATTTCAAATCTTACTAAAGATTGTGAACTCCCTTTTTTTCATCCAAAAGTATGATCGGATCCTTCAAACTCGTAGAGGAAAAAATTATAAGTAATTTAAAAATAATTGTCAAAAAAAAATAAAAATTGTATTTAATGATTGAATTTCAATTTTAAGTATTAGGAGTTATGCTCAACACACCTTAGATAAGGTTTGAAAAGGGTTTTTTTTTTTAATCCGAATTTTTCCATCTAAAAATTGTTGCGTTGGATTACAAATTTAGTATCCACGTTGGCCAAACTACCCTACTAAGACTTGACATCTTACAAAATTAGTACGGAAAGTGTTTTTCTATCATCATGTACTCTCGTACTCTCTACTTAAAATCACATATATATATATATATATATATATATATATATATATAGGGTCCCGTTCGGCATCAGTCAATAAATCAGTCGTTTTAAACAAACGTTTTCAAACCGTTAGATAAAATGCGTTTGGACGGCATAGATTGAATAGGGAGCCGTTTTGCGTATAACTTAAAAATGTATCATTATTTACACCGCCATCCTTAAATTTAGTGATATTTAATATTACCTCCCTAAATACTTAAAACTCAAAAAGAAGACAAACATAGAGAGAGTTCTCTCTTCTCTTTCACCTTCACCTTCTCCCTGCTTGAACGTGCGACCCTCTCTCTCTCTCTTTCGTCTCCGCGCCTCTCTCGCTAATACCCTCCCTCCCTCCTTCTCGACCCTGTCTCTCACTATCTCATTCTCTCTCGCTCTCGGCTTCCAATGTTAAACAGCTCCCATACCTCCTCTGTGTCGTACACAGAAGCTTCAACCAGCCCTGGAACTTCCTATGTTCCCTCTGTTGTTTGCTTTATCTCTAATCTTTATAAATTTTCACAAACATCAAAAACCCATAAAAATTTCTTCTTTCTTTCCATTTTAAACCAATTGAAGAATGTGAAGAGAAAAAAAATACTTATTTTTTCGATGGTAGGTTGGAATTCTCGACTAGAAGATCCCTAATCTTTTCATTGTAAACTTCCAACATACTCACAAATAACTCGTATTTCACAGTACCATTGCGTTCATTGGAAACCCGAAACAATTCCTCAAAGGTT